>NW_028326836.1:0-27958 GCF_027475165.1 Benincasa hispida
TCTAAAAATATATTACCTCTAAAAAATATTTACAAATATAAAAGTGTTGACTAGTTAACCTTTAATTTTTTTCTAATTTTCAATTTCACTCTCTCTTGTCTTATCTTGTTGTGCGCTTTTTTTCGATTTTGGCTTCTTTCGTTTCTTTGCTTTTGTTTTTTTTTTTTATTTTCTTTCATTTATTTTTTATTTTTTATTTTATTTTCTTTTTCTGATTTTTGCTTCTTCCCTTTCTTACTTTTATTTTTTTCCTTCCTACAGTTTTGCTTCTTCCCTTTCTTTTTTTTTTTTATTTTCTTTTCTTTCTCCAGTTTTTCCTTCTTCCATTTTTTTTATTTTCTTTCCTTTCTTCAGTTTTTGCTTATTCTCTTTTTTTTTAATTTTCTTTTCTTTATCCAATTTTTGCTTCATCCTTTTTTTATAAGAATTATGACGTTGAGTTTTGTATCCAAGACTTGAAAGTGTCCAATTCATAAGTAACTTAACACCAACAAGTCAATCATCAAATTTGATTATTATAACGAAACATTAAATATAAATAGCAAATGTAAATGGATTTGAAAGAAACTATTTTTTTCTAGTCCACAAATTTGCACTAGAAACATTTCTTAAGAGTTTGAAATAAGAAATGAGAATAGTTATTAAACAAGTTTATTTCTCAAAAAATGAGAAATGTGAACGATATCAAATAGGTCAAAACTTTTTTTTTTTTTATAGGACTTTAAGAGTATGATGTCTATCATAAATAAAATTGAAAATGTGTCATAGATGACCCAAAATGAAGAGCACAAATTGAAATATTTGTGTATTTGTGTACAGTAATATTTGTGTATTGATAATAACAATTATTAGCGATATTAGTGATAGAACTTAGATAGATATCAGTCATATTCATGTATTAGTGATATCAAATTTAGGTAGATATTATTGGTAGAAGTCTATTAGTGATAAAAGTCTATTATTGATAATCATGATAAAAGTTTCTCAATAATAGCAACTGATAGCTTTGAGTATTTATCTTTCAAAATTGATAGTCACTAATGAAAGTCTAGGGTTTAGGGTTTAGGGTTTAGGGTTTAGGGTTGTGATAACCACTAATATTTTCTATCATTGATAGCTTAATCTTTGATTATTTTTTTCACAAATAATATCCACTTATGGAATTCTATCATTAATAGCCAAATTAGTGAATTTAATTAAAAAAGTTTAATCTCGAACTAAAGTGTAAGTGGAATGTCTAGAAGTTATCACTACCAGAATGTTTCAGTGATAGAAGCTATCAATGATACTGATAACATGTTATTTGATGGTAAAAAGGAATGACAAAAGTTATCTCTAATAACATGTTATCAATGTTAGAAGCTATCACCGATAACTACGATATAAGTGATATCAGTGATAGAACTTGGGTGATATCTATTTATCGATGATATCAATGATACAAAAGTTTATCATTGCTAGCCACTGCTAAAAGTTATCGGTGATAGCCAGTGATTGAAGCTATCAATGATAGTCATAGCTAATCATGATATCCGTATATTAGTGATATGACTTAAGTATATATCAATAAAATGATGATATTGATGATATTGATGATATGACTTAGGTAAATATCAAAGATAGTAACTTATAGACCTTTTATTGATAGACTTCTATCACTTATAGCTTTAAATGTTAATTTTCGAGATGACAGTTTCCTTTCAAAAGTTGATAACTACTTAAAAAAGTCTATCATTGATACCCACTGATAGACTTAGGTATTAGTATTTCAACTTTGATTCCAATTAATTAAAATGTATCAAATGGTAGCCATTGAAAACTAATAGCAACTTGAAAGGTAATATTTCAAATGTTACTATTTTAAGGTTAGATTAATATTTCTCAAATTGAAAACTACCACTAATAGCAGCTATCAATGATAGCAACCACTGATAGCTGTTGTCAGTTGCTATCATCGATAGATGCTATCAATGATAGTTTTCAATTTAAAAAAAGGGGAAAAGGAAGCATGAAATAGTGGGCTGCTTGAAGGCTTTTTAGTACTTTACTTATATAACTATCACTTATAACTGCTATCAGTGATATCTGATGCTAATTTTGTATATGTTTATCTTTGTTACATTTTTTATTATTTTGAATCTAGTTATTTGTGGAACCAACTCTATTTTAAACGAGTTTGTTGGTATTTGTCAAGGAATTATATGCTATGCAAGTTCTATATTTATTGCGAAAATAAACCAGTCTTAAATATGAATGAAACTTGTAAGCATGAGATAAAATAACACCAGTCCTAAATATGAATGAAACTTATGAATTTATCCATAGTTGTGGGCAGTCGTTGTGGGCTATTAGGAGTGAGGTTGGGAGGTCTTGGTGCTTGAGAGCTATCTTACGAAGTAGAGATAGATTCAAGTATCTGGTTCGTTTGATGATTGGTGATGGATAGTCTTGTTTTGTTTGGTGGGATTCTTGGCTGTCGGGGCACGATTTTGGATTCATACGAGTCTACGGTGGTTCATGATGCAAGGAGTAGTTTGGAAGCGCAGTTGTCAGAGTTCTTGGATGGTGAGGGAGGTTGGAGGTGGCCTACAGTGTCTTGGGAGTTGCTTAAGATCTGGGGTTTTATCTAGGTAGTGGGGACTAGGGTAAGGGGAGAGGATTATTGGATTTGGGTGTCGGATGCTAGTGGTCAGTTCTCTATCGCTAGTGCTTAGGAGAGTATACGTCCTCGTCGTCATAAGGTGTCTTGGGCTGGTATTTTGTGGGCGGAGGGTGGTATTCCGTGTCACTTCTTCTGTGCATGGTTAGTAGTGAGGGACAAGTTGGGTATGCGGGATTGGTTGAGGAGTTGGGGTGTGTTGTCAGAGGGGGGTGTCTTCTGTGTGGGGGAGATGTGGAGTCGCGGGATCATTTATTTTTTGAGTGTGGGTTTAGGAGAGAGTGTGGTCTAGTGTGTTGCGTCAATTGGGTTTGACGCATCGGGTGGTTGGTTGGGATGTAGAGTTAAGTTGGTTGTGCCGAGTGGGGTCGGGTAAGGGGGTACGTAGTAAGTTATTCCGTGTTTTCTAGTATGCGTCCATATACTACATCTGGCAGGAGCGTAATCGGCGGTTGCATAGAGGTCGACCGAGGTCGATGTCTGCTTTGGTTCACCTTATGATCTCTACGGTTCGTGCTCGTGCTATTTCCTAGCGAGTTGACCTTCTTGGTCTTATCTAGTGTGTGTACGGATGTTTTTTTCCTTTTGAACTTCACATTGTTCTCTGTTTTGCTGTAGCCCCTAGTTTATGGGGTTTTGAGTTTTTCTCTCTCCTATCCTTCTGGTGGTTTGCGAGTTTGCATCTATGTATTGGTTTTGTTCTGTTCTTATCCTGTTGGCTTTGTTTTGGTTTTGATGCTCTGTCTTTTCTTCTGCTTTGTTGCTTTGTTGCCTTGATCCCGGGCTGTGGGATCCTCATTGTTGTTGTATAATAATATCACCTATACTTTTAAAAAATAATAATAAAATTAAATTAAAAAAAAATTATCCGTAGTTATGCTACTTGAGTTTTTCAATTATTACGGAAGCAAACAATTGTTTTCCACATATATTTACTATAATATTAGTTAATGACACTTTTAAGCATGAATTTAATTAGTCAAACTTAAAATAATAACAATAATAGTTAGTCAAAGTGTTTTTTTCTCTCATTTATTTCTCCATTCGACGTGAGGATGTCTACTATTTGACAGTTTGATACGTTAAAGAAACGTATTTTAATAGACCTCACGTTTGCCATCATTAAAATATTTTTAACTAACTTATGTTTTTTTTTTCTTTTTCTTTTTTGAGAAATTACATTCGTTTAAGTTCTATTTTTATTGAATTTAATTAGATACACTTAATGCTGACTATTCTTTTTTTAAGTTAAGGAAAAATATTTTAAAGGACAGAATTGCATGAAAAATTATAAATAATAGCAAAATATTATAGACTATCTACGACAAATCGCGATAAATTACTATCTGTATCTATCATGGCATAGATAGTAATCTCTCACGATCTATCGCAGATAGACAGTAAATTTGACTATATTTCTAAATATCTTGGTTCATTTTTCTATATTTAAAAACAATCGTAGCATTCAATAATTAAACCAAATTCTTATTTTTAAAAGATAATAATTAAAGCACCTAAACATTAGATCCAGAGCTATACAATGTAAAATTAACAAATATTTTCTTACAAAATAACAAAAACATAAATATGGACCGTCCATAAAAGAAAGAATAGTAAACGATATAAAATTTAAATAATAAATATAAAATGTGTTAACATGCACATAGCTTAACCATATTGTTGGCACAAGAAACTTGCAAAGGCACAAGAAACTTGCAAATGTCTCAACGTTCCTCCAAACCACTCCTCTAGTCCCGATACATTGGTAGGATTGAACTATAAGAGTATTTGAATTGATGTAGTACTAAGCATAGTAAATTCAATGCCTAAATTAGTACTCAAAGTATTTAGCTCAACTAAGCATAAAAAGAATTGGTTACCCTTGAAGCTATTGGTGTGAAACTATCTATAAGATCCTTTCTCTACAATATTGATGGTGCGTAATTGGTGTGACCCATGGGTTGCAAAGTGTCAGTGGCGAGCACAACTCGGTCATATCCCTTTTGGTGAAACTTCGCAAGCTCAACTGGTCAATCCATAGTCCAAGTGTTTGACTCTCTTTTGAAATGTGCAAACCCTGTGTATGCTTCATTTTTCCTTTGGGTTTGGTATATTGAAAAGTCTCGTGTGTGCAAGAAAATTATCAAGAATTTAGTAATCATGTATTTAAACTTGCTATTTTGGCATATGGAATTTTATATTGATAGTTGACTTGTGAATGACATGTGTTCACGAAAGGTGAGTGAAGGGATTTAGTCATTCAAACTCTTTAAGGATATTATGTCTTAACTAGTTAAACTATGTTTAGATGAGCTCGAACACAACTTCATAAATGATTTAAGAAAACTGAGTTAAATTACATGTGCATTATTCTATGTAGTAGGTAAATAAGACCGTTTTCTTAATGGCACAACACAACCAACCTATCAATACTAAAACGCTCCCTGAAGTTCAATTGGTTTGTATATATATGCTACATACTATTTTTGATATAAATGAGTAGTCTTTTCTTCAATCAATGTCTGATTGTTTCGAAAGTTGTTAAGGTGAGCTTAGGTCAACAATAATTGACATGCACTATCTCATGTGAAATAGAATGTTCAATTATGGATTGTGGTACTAAAAACTAATACTTTCCATGCCCTGAGCATAGATCAACTAGCCAACTATTAATGATTATTAGGTTTATGGTTAGAATCTCCTATCCATATTTTATTTAAAAAGTACCTCCTGTCATCAATAAAGACAAACTTAAATACAAGTACAAACTTTGAAGTTGATAATCTCGAGCAAAGTTCCATTTAAACTTTTTCTCACATGCTAATGACATAAAAGTAGACATTTTTGGAATGAATTCCAATATATATATATATATAATAAAAGAAAGTCTTGCTATTTAAAGCTTGTTTTCACATTGGTTCATTATTTCATCATGTTATTAACTTAATTGACTCGACTCGTCAGCAGATGACAAGGAACCATGTAGAAGCTGATATGAATGCTCTCACTGGTGTGTATGCTCTCGCTGGTGTCGCTGGTGCGTATGCTCTCGCTGGTGTCGCTGGTGCGTATACTCTTGCTGATGTTGATGTGTATGCTCTCCTAACAATCTCTGCCATATAATTATTCTCTACCAGTTGTACAGAAGATTCGTTAGTTATTTTTTGTCCTTATTCTAAAACCTAAGTATATATATTTATACATCACCACCCTGTATTATATGTGGGGAAAAGATTTAATATACGAAATCTAATATACAGAAAAGTGAAGAGAAATTGCTCTCCCAGATCTTCATCTTCTGCTGCAACTTTTTCTTCTTCAAGCTTAGCTTATATAGCTGCAATGGAAAATCAACCTTCTACAAACTTTTTTTCACCTATTTTTTTTGGAGTTGCCAGCAGTGGAACCATCACAGGTCCTCCCCTAAATCAACTTCTCAACAAAGTGACATCCATCAAAATGGATAGGTCGAACTTCTTGCTTTGGCAGAATCTTGCCTGGCCAATTCTAAGAAGCTACAGATTGGAAGGTTATCTAATTGGGAAAACTCCTTGTCCAGATCGTTTTATTTAAGTTCCAACCAGTGGTCGATCCAGTGAAAGCTCCAGTGCAGATCCAACCACTGTCTCAGTCCCTGATGTCGAAATGCAATCAAATCCAGCTTAGATGCCTGGATAGCAGTGGATCAACTTCTTTTGGGCTGGCTTTATAACTCAATGAACCAGGAGATAGCAACACAAGTGATGGGTTTTCAAACTTCCAAAGAACTCTGGGAAGTAATCCAAGAGTTGGTTGGAGTCCAATCCAGAGCTGAAACAGATTACCTCAAAAGAATGTTTCAGCAAACTCGCAAAGGCGCATTGAAAATGAGTGAGTACCTTGCTATGATTGTTGATGGTCTTGCCCTTGCAGGTTCCCCCGTCTCCTCCTCTGATCTGACTTCACAAGTGCTAGTTAGTTTTGACGAAGAGTATAACCCAGTTGTAGTAGCAATCCAAAGAAAAGGAACAACACGTTGGTCTGATCTGCAATCTAACCTGCTGTCATATGAGAAAAGGCTTAAGTATCAACTTACTGTCAAGACAGGAATTACCGGAATAGCTAATGTCTCACTCTCACCCAGCCCACCCTCAGCCAACATTGTGCATAATCAGTCCAATCATTCAGCACACACCCCTCAAAACTCTTCTAGATATACACAACAAAAAAATTTTAGGGGTGTAGGAGGTCGCAACTAGGGGTCATGGTCGTTGGAATAATGCATCCATAACTAGACCAACCTGCCAAACTTGTGGAAAACTTGGGCATACAAATGATGTTTGCTACTTCAGTTACAACCGTATTGAATCTACTCAACTTCCACCAAATCGAAGTCAAGAACAGAACACCTCTGTTCTTCTTACTCATTCAATTGTAGCTTCACCTGAGTCAGTTGCTGACCCCAACTGGTATGTAGACAGTGGGACATCCTCACACATTACAAGCAATCCAAGCTTCCTCCAATCCTCATCTGCCTACACAGGTAATGACAAAGTAGTGGTTGGAAATGGTAAATCCCTTCCTATATCTCGCTATGGTCATACAAATATACCTACTAGTTCTGGTGTTCTGTCATTATTAAATATTCTTTATGTGCCCGTAGCTAAGAACCTGTAAGTGTATCCAAACTTGCCAAAGACAACAATATAGTGGTTGAATTTCATGCTGACTTTTGTGTGGTCAAGGACAAGAAGTTGGAAGTACCAATCCTAAGAGGTCGGCTTAAAGATGGGTTTACCAGCTGGAGGATGTCAACCAGTCTATAAATAATGCACCACTTTCTTCAAGATTGTCAGATGCTCACTTGATTGCTCCATCCAAAGAGTTCTCATGTCAGTCTGTTTTTCAAACCAGGAGGACAGTAACCACAATGCTTCTCCACAGGCGACTTGTCCATCCATCCCCTAAAGTTTTGTCAAAAGTAATTAGTGGATGTAACTTATAAATTACTAATAACGAGAAGTCATTTTGTGAAGCTTGTCAGTTTGGAAAGTCTCATGCCTTACCCTTTTCTGACTCTCTTTCCTATGCAAGCACACCTTTTGAACTAGTGCATACTGATCCATGGGGGTCAGCCCCAATTCTTTTTGCGGATGGATATAGATACTATGTGTTGTTTGTTGATGGCTGTAGTCAATTTACTTGGCTATACCCATCAAAACAGAAAAGTGACACTGCAATTGCCTTTAGACACTTTCAAGCCTTTATTCTTAATCAATTCAACAAATCCATTCACATGTTGTAAATGGATGGTGGGGGTGAGTACAAAGCAGTGGCACATTTATGTGATCAGCTTGGAATTCAAATAAGGGTATCCTGCCCCTACACTTACACTTCAGCACAAAATGGTTGAGCTGAACGTAAACATCGCCATGTTGTTGAAACCGGTCTTACTCTCTTTGCACAGGCTAAGATGCCACTGCACCTATGGTGGTATGCCTTTCAAACTGCTATTTATGTTATTAACTCTCTTCCCTCTCCTATCCTTCAGGGTCACAGTCCCATGGAAGTGTTACTTGGAAGAAAATTGGACCTGCTATTTTTAAGAGTCTTTGGGTGTGTGTGCTATCCACACCTTCATCCATACCAGCACCATAAGTTTGTCTTTCACAGCAGCAAATGTGTCTATCTTGGCACTTCCCCAATACACAAAGGTCATAGATGTCTTACTGAGGATGGGAAGGTCATCATCTCTCGCCATGTCATATTTAATGAATACGAATTTCCATTCCAAACAGGCTTTGCTAACCTTCAAATCTCTACTCCCACAAATATAGCTCCATCGATCTCCACATGGTTCTCTTCACCTCATGTCCATCCATCCTCTCCACAACCCTCACCTAAAAAAAATCCCTCTATCCAACCTCAATCTCCTCACACTTTTCTTACACCAGCCATAAGTTCACCTTCCCCACATCCTAGCCCATTACTGTCTCCCTCAACTACTTCTCAATCCTCTACCGTGTCACCCTTAACAACACCTCTACCCTCCCCTCCACAGCAATCCCTACAACCTACCACCCAACCCCTCATTGGCACTTATCCAATGATCACCAGAGGGAAGGCTGGTATTTTCAAACTCAAGGCTTGGGTTGTTGAACGTATTGAAGACCTTACTTAGAATGAACCAACTTCAGTCTCCCAGGCTCTTACAGCTCCACAGTGGCAAGAAGCTATGAATGAAGAACTTGTTGCACTACAACGTACAAATACCTGGTCACTGGTACCTTCTTCATCTAATCAAACTGTAGTTGGTTGCAAATGGGTCTATCGTATTAAACGTGATGCTCAAGGCCTTGTTCAATGGTATAAGGCACGTCTTATTGCCAAAGGGTTTCATTAACACCCTGGCTTTGACTATTTTGACACATTCAACTCTGTTGTCAAGATGTCTACTGTTAGAATTGTGCTTACTTTGGCAGTGTCTTATCACTGACCACTTCGCCAAATTGACTTCAATAAGGCCTTTCTCAACGGCAAGCTGAAGTAGACTGTCTACATGTCTCAACCTCGGGTTTTGAAAGCAAAACTCACCCACATTACGTTTGCAAGCTCAATAGAGCTCTCTATGGTCTCAATCAGGCTCCTCGTATGTGGAATGATGAGCTCAAAGCATCTCTTTGTCAACCCGGCTTCAAAGTAAGCTCCCTAGACACTTCTCTATATTATATGCGTACCTCATCCTCCATCACTTTGCTGCCAGTCTATGTAGATGATTTGATACTCACCGGCAGTGATCCAACTCACATCGATCATCTTGTTGCCCGACTGCATACACAGTTCTCTCTCAAAGATCTAGAACAGCTCAACAAATTTCTTGGTGTCCAAATCTCTTATACACCCCCCCCCCCCCCCCCGCCTACATTTACATCAAGCTCAATACATAACTGAGCTTCTCTCTAAACTAAACCTCAACCATATGAAACCTTGTCCAACCCCTGCAGTACCTAGCACCTCTCTGTCCTTAAGCATTGGAACGCCTCTCCATGACCCATTTCTATATCGCAGCATAGTTGGTGCTCTCCAATACCTCACTAATACAAGACCGGACATTGCCTTCATTGTTAATAAGCTTAGCCAATTCCTCAAAGCTCCTACTGATATTCACTGGTCAGCTGTCAAACGTGTGCTTAGATATCTTGCAGGGACTCTCCACTTTGGCCTAACCATCAACTGTGATACTTACCTCAATTTAACAGCCTATTCTGATGCAGATTGGGCCTCAAATATTGATGATCGAAAATCTACAGCTGCTTATTGCCTCTATCTTGGATCGACTCTCATTTCTTGGTCATCTAAGAAACAAATGATAGTGGCTCGCTCCAGTACTGAGTCCGAGTATCGAGCTATTGCTCATGCTGCAACCGAGATCATTTGGGTGAAAAATCTGTTAATCGAGATTTATTTCTCTCCAAAGGATATACCTGTTCTCTGGTGTGACAACATGGGTGCAGGTGCCTTAGCTGCCAACCCTATCTTTCACACACGAACTAAGCATATTGAAATAAATGTGCACTTCATCCGTGACCTTGTCCTTCAAGATCAACTTCATGTTAGATATGTACCCTCTGCAGAACAATTGTTGGATTGCCTAACTAAGCCTTTACCCCTTGATGCATTTGTCTACCTTTGAAACAAGCTCGGACTAAAGGACCTACCCTCTCACTTGAGGGGGGATGTCAAGGAAGAACAAATTGCCTCGTCAGCAGATGACAAGGAGCCATGTAGAAGCTGATATGAATGCTCTCGCTGGTGTGTTTGCTTTCACTGGTGTCGCTAGTGCGTATGCTCTTGCTGGTGTCGCTGGTACGTATACTCTCGCTGGTGTTGCTGGTATATATACTCTTGCTGATGCTGATGTGTATTCTCTCCTAACAACCTCTGCCATATAATTATTCTCTACCAACTGTACAGAATATTCGTTAGTTATTTTTTGTCCTTATTCTAAAACCTAAGTGTATATATCTATACATCACCACCCTGTATTATATGTGGGGAAAAGATTTAATATACGAAATCTAATATACAGAAAAGTGGAGAGAAATTGTTCTCCCAGATCTTCATCTTCTGCTGCAACTTTTTCTTCTTCAAGCTTAGCTTATATAGTTGTTCGACTGTTATTTCTACTAAATCAAGTTTTTTCTTCGCTTTAAACTCCTCCCTGCTGCCACCGCCGTACTCATCGGAGCATAATATTGCAATTTCTCCATTTCAACCTGACGAAACTCCATCGATTCTTCATTGCCCGTTATATCTTTTCCGATCATCATTATTGGCTTCGTCAACAGAAGCGCCAACAATATCCTCCATGAGCGAGTTGAAGCGGCATCCTTTCGGGAAGAAACTATCATCGAGATTAAACTCTGGTTCTTCCTTGAAATCAAAATTCGTGACCGTCCAATGGTTAGGGAAAAAATCAGTAGTTTGTACTTGATGATGATGATGATCGGCCAATTTTGATTTGGAATTATTGTTGATGGCGGAGAAGGTGACGGCAGAGCTTTTCTTCTGGTAGCGAGTGACGTTATTGGAGTCGAGATTCAGACTCTTTATGTTATCCTGTAGAAGAAAGCATCTCGAATATTTGGATCTGCATTTTCGCTATGAATATTGCCTTCTCTTTGTTGCATTCCAGTGGTTTTTAATAGAGTTTCAGTTCTTTCAGGTAATCTCTTTGCAATTTCTGCCCATTTATTCCCTATTTCTGAATGTGCTTCAATCAATACTCTGTCCTCTTCTTCACTCCTTGTATCGTTCTGCATTAGTTTTCAATTAATTTTGGTCAATTTCACTGAATAAAAATGTCATATTCTATTTTCAACCCGAACATAAATGCAATTCAATTGATTATGGAATAAGGTATAAATAAAATCAAAATACAACGATGTGATTTGAGCTCTTTTCTCCTTATGTTATATGAAGTACTAGTGGTAAAATCCAGTTACAATCAATTAGATACTAATTTCGAACTTGAGAAACTATGGCTAACATTTTGTTATGTTTATTTCGACATGTGGGAGTAGTTTTTAAAATCCAGAGTCTTTTAGTAAGTTTTCCACATTGTTTAAAAAAATATACATTATTTGAATTCTAATTTTTAAATTATAACTTGATTTTTGAAAACTTGTTGAAAAAGTATGTAATAAAATAAGAAAGCTATAGGTAGAAGGACTTATTATTGTAAGCTTAGTTTTAAAAAACTTAAAATAAAAAATAAAATGATTATCATACCGGACCTAAAATAGACATTCACTTCAAGACCAAAAAGAATCAAAATATATATAATTCAACTATTTAAGACAAATGTACTCAAACAACAAAAAGAGAGAGTAAAATTGACACCAATTAGAAACAATTCTATGCTTCATAAATCAAATCAATAATGAATACAACATCCTATTAAACTCAAAATCTAATAATTGTAACTTCTACCATATTTTAGGTGGTTTTTGTAATTTTTCCTTTCTTTTTTAATCTCCATATGATATAATAGGAACATTGATCTTGATTAAAATATTAAAATAAATTTGTTCAAACTTTCAGTAATTTAAGCAGGTCCAATTAGAAACCGACCAAAATAAATTTTCTCGTAACTATATAACTTTTATATTACATTTGGACATATTAAATATGAACTTATGTGTGTCTTTGATCACAAGAGACATTAAGTTCAAATTATTATCACTTAGTGTAAATATATTAGTTTCTTTTATTAGTAACTTAAGAAAGTTTGTTTGTACATATGTTTATGTTTGGTCAGGAAAACTAATGGGAGGCCAATTTTCGTGCAAAGTATATAGAATATGAGGAAGGACTAGTTTCAAGGGAACCTGAAGTTTGGTGGAAAAATGTTTTAATATCTTCAGCAAATCTTATGTGCTTTGAGTTTCTATATCTTATTCCAATGTTTTTTATATTCATCTTTATTTATTTAGAATTATATTGTTGAGAAAAATGATTATTCTATTATGTTTACTCTAGTTAGTTCAAGGCAATTTGAAACATTATATAAAATAGAGCTCTCCAGACATAAAATGAAAGGAAAGGGATGATATATTAGTACACAAGAGTTGTGAGAATGTCCAACACGACATAATATTGACTCGAGAGACTCGGACAAATGAATGCTAGGTTACGATAATGTGACCTATAATTATGAAGATTGAAAATAGAATTTTAAACACACTTGAACTATGTGTTCTATTGTCAATCTTTCAATTTCATGATGGTTAGTGTTTGCTATAATATCTGATTCATCTAGTTCTATGTGTATAAACTTATGTCATATATGCATATATACGTTTTGTTTTTGAATAGTATTAGTTCATTGGGCCGTATAAAGATTTACCATGTAAGAAAAATCGCTCTTTTCTCTCAACCTTTATATTTCCTACTTGTAAAAAAGTTAACAATGCGAGAATGGAGCATGGAGAAAATATGGCTTTGCCTTTTATCTACCATTATCCCTAAAATATATGATAGTAGTTGTAATTATATTCTCAAATTTTTAATTGTAAAAATTAGGCCTCAAATTTCTACGAGTATTAAATTGGAGCCCTTGAATTTATAATAGTAGTAGAAATTGGTCCCCCAAATTTAACCCTCGAACTTATACAATTTTTACAATTTCTATAATAATGTAAGTTTAAGACCAAATTTTAACACTTGCATACGTTTGATGGCTCAATTTTGTAATTGAATGTTTGAGGATATAATTACAATTACTCTCATGCTTTTGGGGCGGTTTTTGTAATATATCCTAAAAGAACAATGTCTACTAACCATGTTGTGCATTTTTCTTTTAGTTCAACTCGATGGTTGAAATACTGAAGTTGTTGCCAAACATTTCATATTGTATTAGTACTGACTATGGTAAGCTTGAGATAAACTATACCGCTTCCATCCATCAAACAGTGAACAAATTTAGTAAATTATCTTTAACGTTAGAGAGGTTGTCCCATGAATTTGATCTCATTGGAACAACTTTTATTGGAATGGACACCAAGAGTTCAAACATTATTTTAGCCCTTGCACTGAATTGCTCTCTGTTGGCCTTTTGTACTGGTTTTGCCTTTGATGTTCCAAACTTGGCTACTACTCTAATGACTGAAAATGTGGATGATTTCGGAACTAAATCACATGCAATACTCATTCAAAATCTGATTGCCAAGCTGTGGTTGGTAGATGATGAAACAAGTAGAATGCTTGCATAACTTTTCGAAATCAATGGAGGACTGAATAACTGCTTGCATTTGGTTTCAAAAGGCAAGATATTAGATGTGGGATACGAAGTAAGAGGTATCTTGACTCTCTGTAGGTATGTTGTTTCTGAGTTCATTCGTTTGCAAAGCAAGTCAAACAGAGTGGATAAGGGGACATTTCTCCAGGTTATTGAGGATGACGTGCAATTTTTACCAAATATTCTTACACAGTGGATAAGCATTCCATTTCGAGTGCCCAAGTGCTTCTTTTGTGTAAGGTATACTTGCTGACGTTTTCTTTTACCTCGTAGGCTAGCAGTTGAGTATTTATTTTAATTCAATTATATCAACTGAAATTCAGTAATTGACTTCAAATTTCAAACCTTGCATTGGGTCTCAACTATTTGCCACTATCGATGCTCGTAAACTAGATGAAATATTTATCCCATTCGGCTTCCATCTATCGTTAAATCTTTGTCTTCAACTCAAAAAAATTGCGCCAAACATGTCAGTTCAAATCACCAAGATGTACTGCATTTTGTATTGTGATTTGTCCTTCCAAGAACTTAAGCACAATGGTAAGAACATGTAAAAACATCAGGTCTATGAAGCTTGGGAAAACGGCGACATTGTAGAAATGCACAACAAACTGTTGCATTACGTGACCGAGTCAAGCAAAAACAAGACCTACATCGGCAAATGCAGAACATCGAATGTTTGCAAAACAGAGAGGGTAGTCGAAGCGCTTGTGCATTTCGAGCAAGATGAGAAAGGGCAAGGATTCTCAAATTGTATGCTTGATGTATCTTATTTTCCTATAGTTTGTTATAGAATCAAATGGTATAGTTGTTGTGTTGATAATGAGGGGTGTTAATTGATACGAACCTAAAAGTTCATTTCCCGCTTGTTGTGCATTTCTACAATGTCGCCAAGCATCCGGCCAACACCTTCCCCGACCGCCCTCTCCTTGTCCATTTCCAGCAACCGATGGTCTTGAATGCGCTCTTCGCGGAGAGAGAAGACCGGCGACTTGCTGACTTCAGAGCAGGCTTGTTGGTGGTAGCGGTGAAAAAGTGAAACGGGGAGCAGGCTTTGTTCAGTTCGAGAAAAAGGAAATTCTAAAGCTTTATTCGATGGATATTGTTGGTGGTAGCGGCTTAAAAATGAGTAAATGGAGTCCAGAAGAAAGAAAAGCCTTTTCTTTCTTTTCTTTCTTTTTCTTTCCTTTTTAAATAATGTCATGTTCTTTGTATTTGGTATTAGAGAGGGATAGTGGAATAATGTTTTCAACAAAAGCAAGAAGTAAATCATACTGAATTGATTGTTGGTGGTGATTTAACCTTAACTAGCTTGTTCTCTTGTGGTTATTTTATATTCTAGTTGAAATTTCTTCTTTGTAGCTCAACCTTCATGGAAATTTCTTCTTTGTAGCTCAACCTTCATGACTATAGAATTGTTTATGACTCAACTTTCACGTGCGGTACTTAGATAATATTTTCTTCTTTCTTGCCTATATTGGTACATGTTCCTTATATGTAAGGTATACGTTGCATCTTTGCTTAAAATTTGATTGTGAACGTGCACTGATATGATAATATATGCTTGATTACCAATTTTTATCAGAGCAAGGTAAAACAGTTACGCAATATATGACTTGAACTTATTTACTGCAGAGTTTTCTTGATCTTTGTTGATTTTTTATGATATACTGCAGAGTTTTCCGTATCAGAAAAATCATTCACTAATCCAATTGAATGTTGATGCGGAGCCAAAGTTTGTAGATCTTCGGGAAGCTCTGTTGCTGTTAAAAGATGGTACGAGAATTGAAATCATTCACTAATAATTCACTAATCCAATTACTTATTTACTGCGGAGTTTTCTTGATCTTTGTTGCTTTTCGAGTGTTCATAGAAATGTTAGAAGCTGGAGCTTATCCTACAAACTATACACTCGGAATCGTGTTGAATGCTTGTTGTTCCTTGCAATCTATCGAATTCGGGAAGCAGGTTCATGCATATATCATCAAATTTCATATAGATTCTCCGATTTAAATAGTTAGTATCTACTAGCGTTCTTTAACATCCGATTTAAATAGTTAGTATCTAGCTCTATAACAGAATCGGTATTTCTATTACATTAGTAACATCTGATTTAAATAGTTAGTATTTAGCTCTATAAGCATCATTCTAATATTCGATTTAAATTATATGATCATTCGATAAACATCACTACAAGAATTTTGTCTTGAATGTACCATTTATGCACATTCCCAATAAACACGGTTAGTTGAATATGAATTTTGATAACATTTTCACTTTCAATCCGTTGTCTTAAACCTTTTTTGTTTGTATATTTTTTAGGTGTTTGAAAAGGGTGGGGAGGAGATGAATTTCTTGCAACAACAAGGGATTCAGGTGAAAATTGTTCTTGGTAAGTGCATTTTTGAATGCTTGCAGTTTTGAGCACAGTTTCTAAGTGTTTTCAAGTGACTCTAATGATATGAAAATTCTAGTTTGAGAAGTTATAGTGTGCTTATTTCTCTTTGGACCATATTAGATTAGAATGTAACACCCGTTTATGACTCATGGGTACTATTTATTTGTAGGATTTGATTCAAGGTGCTCGAGTTTGTAGATCGCACTATGGTAGTTTGTGGGTTATTCATGCACTATGGTAGTCTTTGTGACAACTTTTGAGGTTTGAAGTATATTGTGAGCTAAATTTGCTTATTGATGTATGTGTTCTTGAATATTCATTTTTTGGGAATTCTGATAGTTCTGTTGAGAACAAGTGGTTGTGAAATATTATTGGGAGTGTGTTTCTTTGAACAGGTTCAAGGTAAATTTTTTGTTTTGTTATGGTAGCACCGTTATGTTGCCGAAAATTTTCCATCGTCTTCGTATCTCATATCTAAGTAACCAAGCTTCTCTTCTTCAAGATCTTGAAAAAGAAAATTCTCTCATTTATTCAACTATTGAATTTTCTTGTTTTGCGGATGCAACAAAGGAATAAATATTTGGTATCGCAACCTCTTTATACTTTTTCTCAGGGAACTTTAGATCCAACACATTCACTACAAGAATTTTGCCTTGGATGTACCATTTATGCACATTCCCAATAAACACGGTTAGTTGAATATGAATTCTAATCACATTTTCACTTTCAATCCTTTGTCTTAAACCTTTTTTGTTTGTGATCCTTTGAACAACAGTGGTCAGACAAAGATGCCTATAACCAGACACTGCTGAAGCTAGGGGGTTGGTTCAAGAAGAATTATGAAGGGATCCATACTTACCAAGTGGAGAGAGACAGTAATCTCATAATGTTTGTAAAATCATAATGTTTGTATTACTTGTAATTTGTATTTTCAAGGCCTGAATTATTGTACAGCCTTTTAAATTATAATTTTATAGCAGAATTTATGGATTACATGTAATAGATTTGCAATCCATACATGAATAATATGTCATAGCCACAACATTCAATTATGATGTATCATATTATACTTTTTTATCAAAAAAAATGGATTCGGCAACGGAATTTTAAAAAAAAGGGACATATTCGGGCTTCAATGTTGGTTAATAATTAAAAAAACAGAGGCTTTAATGTCTGTTGCAACTGCCATTAAAGACCTTTAATGTCGGTTGAAAATTTCACTGAAGGTCTTTAATGTCGGTTGGAAATTTCACTGAGTGTCTTTAATGTCAGTTGCGACCGACATTGAAGGCTGTGTTATTGAAGCCCTTTAATGTCGGTTTAAAACCGACATTAAAGGCAATCGACATTAAAGGGCTTTAATAACACTATCTTTAATGTCGGTTGTCAACTGACATTAAAGCCCTTTAATATCGGTTTGCCCGAATTTCTTCTAGTTGACAAATCTTTTTAAAATATATTAAAGTGTCATTTTAGTCCATGTTATTTGAGGTTGGTTCAATTTTAATCTATCTGTTTTCAAATGTCAAATTTTAGTTCATGCACTTAAAAAAAAAATTAATTTAGTTCCCATTGATTGTTTGTTGTTAACCTTTCTATTTTTTTATTTTTTTTTTGTTATTTATTAGCATTTTACTCAAAATTTTGAAAATGCATTCCCATATTATATTTCTTAGCATGAAATATATTGTTTTATTAAGTCAATTTTGATAAAAATTAACTTTGATGAACTAAATTTAAGTTTTATTAAACATGTATGAACTAAAAATTGGACATTTGAAATTACAACAATTAAAATTAAACCTAACTCAAAATATTCGAATAAAAATGACTGAACCTAAACTATGTACAGTCGAGCTCATTTTAAATATAGCGTAATAATGTTCCTATATATTGTAGGTAGTGAAAACTTAAATTACTTTAGAAGGAAATTATCGAAGGACAAATTAAGTGAAAATTTTACATCAGTGATTAAGAGGTTTGTATTTTAAATCCTCACACTTCTAATATATACTAGATTTCTACACGTGCAACATTTAAATTTTAAATATATTTAATTATAAATTAAACGTGAGGCAGTATATATTTTTATAAATAAGCTAGATATTTTATATTCAGCTTTTAATGTTCTAACTGATCACATGTTTATAAGATATATTAAATTGAATAATATATTAAACCAAGCGGCTTCTTATTTTTTAAATAAAACTATTTTTTAGGGGGAAAAAAAGCAATATTTGCAATAATTAAAAAA
The DNA here is from genome assembly GCF_027475165.1 of Benincasa hispida. Taxonomy (NCBI): domain Eukaryota; kingdom Viridiplantae; phylum Streptophyta; class Magnoliopsida; order Cucurbitales; family Cucurbitaceae; genus Benincasa; species Benincasa hispida. The sequence continues at coordinate 18,590 of NW_028326836.1, forward strand.
ATAAAAAACAATATTTACAACAATGCCGCGAGTAATAAAATAAATGAATTCATATCCTTCCATTAAAATATTTCAAGAAAAGATTGAATACTGTTTTTTGCTAATGTATTTCCAAAAACGTTATATAACATTATATTTTAAAATCAGAAAAAATAGAGGTAGGAGAGCCCTGCCTTCTACTCGTCGTCGTCCTCAAGCTAAAGTTAGAAGAGTTCTACCACACGTATATCCTACATCTTATATCATCTCAGTGTTTGGAGGTTCATTATTCTATTTCACCGATTTTAATTGTTTGTGGATCCATTTTCTGAACGTGTTTTTATCTTACCATTATTTTCCTTATGTGTATCATATATCATCTCAATACTTGAACATACTCGAATCATATTCAATCGTTCATACTCGATCAGAACTCCCCACATCCTATATCATCTCAGCTTCCCAAACATCCCCATAAATTTATAGGATAACAACGATAATATATATTAAAAATAAAATAATTTGAGAATAACTATAAAAAAGATTGAACCGGTATAATTTTATAGAAGCATTTTCATCTTCCAAACGCATATTACTTTAGAAAAAATTATTCATAAAGATTAAAACAGTTTAGCTCTATGTGAGATATTACCACTACCGTATATACTTTTCTTTTATGGTATGAATCACTCACATTTTTTGCTTAGAGTTGTAAGGTAGGGAACTACATTGAACTACATTGTTACTCTCTCTTCGAATATACATTATCTTCTCCAAATGAGTTTATAATTTCAAATGATAAATATATAATTCTGAGAGAAGTGAGGAACAAAAAAACATATATAAAAGTAAGGGGAAACTCTTATATATATAGTTGTAGATGTTGAGGAATGTTACAAACTTTTGAACTTCTAAATATTTTAAAATTGTGTTATTGATTATAATTAATATAAAATCATTATTTTTTTAATTAACTTCTATAAAATAAATGAAAACCTTTTACCTTCCAACTTTTTCACATGTTTTATGTCTTTCTAAAGGGTTGTTTGGGGCGTTAAATTGATATATGATGTTTGGAATTCATGTGTTTGTAAAATTCATATATCTGTAAAGTTCATATGTCTGAATTTGGAGTACAGAGTTGTTTGTTTCATATATGTCTGGGTATCTGATGCAGTTTTTTAAACTCTAAAGTCTTGTTTGATAACCATTTTGTTTTTGTGTTTTTTAAATTAAGTTCATTTCCTCCCCATTTCTTACCACGGTTTGCATCTTTCTTAAGTACAATGGTTGAATTCTTAGCCAAATTTAAAAAATAAAAACAAGTTTTTAAAAGCTATTTTTTTAGTTTTCAAAATTTGACTTGGTTTTTTTAAACCATTAGTAGAAATTAGATAATAAAAAAATAAATTTGAAGGTGGAAATAGTGTTTATAAGCTTAATTTTCAGTAACAAAACTCAGAAATCAAACCGTTATTAGACAAGGCATAAATAATATGCTTTTATCATTACTAATTTTTTTTCAAAAAAAAGTTTTATATTCAATAATTCTACCGATCTTTGTTTGAATAAAATATGGGTTGCAACTTTTTTTTCATTTTTAAATTTTTTTCTTTCCTTCTTTCTTTTGTTCTTTCTTTTTTTTTGGATAATGAACAACAATTGATCTGCTATGTTTCTTACATAAACATAGTTAAAATAAAATGGAAAATCAAAGAGAGATCATAACTTTCGATTTCTAATTTTTATCAATGAATTTCATCATCTTCTTCTTCTTTTCTTTCTATTCCTATTGTTACTTTGTATTTTTACTCTTTTATTAATTTTTTTTAATTGAATCTCCCCATCATTTTTACAATTAATGGAATCCCACCATATTTCTTCAACAATTTTAGTTTCAATTCCTCCAAATTTGGAGGTTCATCAGAGAACAAATATTCATTTTTCACTAATTCTTGCTAGAAAATGTTCGAGAAGAAAATCTCCATCTTATGGTCTTTTTTTCATATGTTACATACTTTTCAACTATATACATACTTTTCCAAATATTCATAACACTAATTTTTTATGCGAATTCAATTAAATAAAAAATATTTTACAAATTTCTACATATAAATATTGCACTTAATATAAACAAAATATTGTTATTTAATATAATCAACAATTCTACAATATACTTTAATAGCTATCAGTCTTATAATAGTTGAAAGTGGTTGTCAAAGTTGATTATTGAGATGAATTTTGTTGGAATTTGTAGTCAGAGTCTGAAGTTGGTCGCATGAAGGTGGTACTGGAATTGGTCGCTAGAGGTGGTTTTTGAAGCCTTGGGTCGCAGGAAGATGGTAGTCGAAGTTGATCATTTAAGATGATTTTCGCTGGAGTTTACAATCGGATATAGTTGTCGAGTCCAAAGTTGATCGCATGAAAGTGGTATTGGAGTTGGTTGCTAGAGTTTGTTGTTAGAGGTGGTTGTCGAAGGTCGGAGTTGGCCATCGAATTTGTCACTCGATGGTGGTCTTCGAAGTTGATCATCGAATGTGATTTTCATTGGAGTTCGAAGTCGAATGTGTGGTCGTCGGTGAAGGAATCTCAACATGAGGATAACCTTGAGCGAAAGCGAATCAACCAAATTCCATTAATTGTCGAATACAAAATTTATAGTAAACATACAATAGATATGCATTTAAGACTAAATTATAGCATGCTTTTACAAAGAAAATAGGTTTCAAGAGACCTCACCTTTGAAGAACTCTTTCTTCAAGGAATCCCTCGTATGAGCCACGAACGAAACTCCTTCCTCACAGATCTCTTTCTTCATGCACGGACATCACCAATCGAGAATCCTTTGTATTCTCTTTTGGGATTAAAGAATTCAAGCAGGAGTTGTGGGCTTTGCTTGAATCTTTGGAAGAGGGAAGGAGACGAAGAGGATGAGAGGGAAGAATTTTCAGAGAACTTTTTTCTTTGATTGTGAATCCAATGAAGAAGATGATCTCCTCAACTTTTTTTTTATCACATGTTAGTTTGCTTGAGAGAATGGAGGGAGTTATAACTCCTTTCTCTTTTTATTAATTTCAAATAAATTAATAAAATAAATAAATAAATGTATATATATATATATAATAACTACTTTATTACATATATACACTATATGTTATATCAAATATAACATATGGCCTATAGTTCTATATTGCATCAAATACAACATAAACTATAAATTTTATTCTCTCTCAACTATACATGGCATTTAATATAAATCATATTTATATTAAATCCACTTATATGAATCTCATCCATATAAATGATATTTGGATCATATCCAAAAATTTTATTCCTCTCAATATAAATAAGGTTTATATTTAATTACATGAATCTCATTCATATAATTGGTATTTGAATCAGATTCAAATTCCTCTCATAATGTATCAAATACATTATAATTAATTATATCATATCTAATTAATTACCTCAATTAATTTTAACACTTCAAATTAATCCAAAGATTAAATCTCTGTTGAGCTACAGTGGGGACCTTATGGATCTGTAGATTGAAGCTCCAACGGCACTCGGATAATTAATTAAACTCTTTAATTAAATTACCCAACATTCGTTAACTGTCGGTCACTCCACTAAAAACCGACAGTTACACTCTTTGCACTTTAGATAAATTTTTGTGTCCATTAGATATAACCAATCAATAGTACGATGGCCCTTCACAAATTGCTCGTAAATAAAGTTGGGCCAAAATACTGTTTTGCCTCTGTAGTTACATCTTCTTAAGTACCACTGATTCCTCTAATGAACAATAAGTCATAGTCCCACTATGACCAAGTCTTCTCGGGCCAGGAGAGGGTGTGGCCACTATGTTCAAGACCCAGAATCAGCCCTTAAGGGAGTAATTTATCTACTTGTCCCTGCATCGGAGAAAGAATGAATTTCGTCTTGTGTAGTTGAGTTCCCAGCTCCCCAATCAAATGAATCCCAAAATGATAGGCTTGTTAAGTTGGCAATCTGGCCACTCTCATCCATACAAATCAAAGGACTGCCTTCATGAGTAGGAGTTCACAACTCACTCAGGTTTTAGGTCATGTCACCTACGATCATCCTAATGAAATGTAAGTCTCTATTATTAACGGCATTATAAAAGAGACTAATCATTTCGTGGTCCGGTCTTATACAAACTCATTGTATAGGATACCCCGCTTACATGTCTCTACATTAATGATCAGATTCAAATCATTTGTAGCACTTTACAATACTTGTAACACCTACAAAGCGGTCAGTATCCATAGTGTCACAAGGATAGGGTACCCAGACTTATCCATTTTCTAGACAGTTTAGGTTATTATTTAAACAAGATTCACTTGTATGTCTCTACATACTTGTTTAAATTACATGAAATAACTTCGGATCTTAATTTATTGAATTGAGTATATGTTTATAAAATAACAATTATTTTATTAGCAACAATATGTTTATACAGAGTTTACAAATTACGAGATTACAAGAAGATTTAGGACATCATTCCCAACAATCTCTCACTTGTCCTAAAGTTTAGGGAAACTAATGTATAGTACAAATAAAGTACAAAAAATACAATAAACTAGGACATACACTATATCCCAATAACAGTTAAAGCCTACGAAGGTGGTTGTTGGAGTTGGTCATCGAAGTTTGTTGTCGGAGTCTGAAATTGGGCATCGGGGTTGGTCGCGCATAGGTGGTTGTTGGAGTTGAGTCACTGGAGTCATCATTAGAAATGGTTGTCAGAGTCCAGAATTGGTCGTCGGAGTTAGTCGCACGAAGGTGGTTGTTGGATTTGGTCGTTAGAGTTGTCATCAGAGGTGGTTGTCGAAGTCTATAGTTAGTTCCCAGAGTGTGACAACGATGGTCACCGACAGTGGTCGATGGGTGAAGTCATTGAAAACGTTGGAAGAAAGGTGAGTTGGGGTGAGTTGGTAAACTATACCAACTCGACAAGTTGGTGGGTCAAACATTGAGTTGATATATTATACCAACGCATCTCAACTCATGTTGGTGAGCCAAACACCCCCTAAGAATTTTTATTTTAAAAATTAGGAATTTGATGTTGGATTTTGGCAAAATATTAGAAGTGCAGTTTGTCTCACATCGGTTAAGTTGTGGAGATAGACTTCAAACCTATAAAAGGAGTTTATACCTCTAGTTCCAAATCGTCCCAGTTAGAAATACTGTAAGCTTGGGTATGCAAACTTTAATAAAATTCTTTTTATCTATTCTCTAGTTTGAGAATGGGAAAATGATGTAAGTAGTATAAAAGGTTTGAGAGAGCGCTTTTGTAACTAGGATCGGGAGATATAATTGTGAGTTTTCTATGTAAATTTTTCTTAGTTATTTTTTTGCTTACTCTTGCCGTATAAGTGGGAGGTAGTTTTCTTTTTCCTAACATTTCAATGGGTGGGAAGTTAAGAGAGATATGGGTCACTGCGAGAGAGAAATAGAGAGCCATAGTGAGGAGAGAGAAAAACTTAAAATTTAAAAAGTAGTGGGAGAGAGAAACTTAATTATAATTAAAAGATAAATACACAATAAATAATTAAAAATTTTAGATGAAACTTTTCAGAAAAAAAAATCGTAGTGAAGTGATGGGAGTTAAAAAAGAATGCATGAAGATAAAATAATGATAATGATAATAATTTGGAGATCGAAGGATAAAATGAAGGAAAAAGAGAAAATTAAAAGGATGAAGAAGAAACTTTAGAAGAAATGGAATTGTACGAGAGAGAAATTATTACTCAAATAAACTTGTTTGTTAATTAAAAAAAAATCCTCAAATAGTAGTTGTAATTTCTACTCAAATAACGTCTTAAAAAATTGTACTCAAATAATAATTATGAAAGAAAAGGTGGCAGTTTGTATTACAATACATTACTTACTAGACATCTATCGTGTTTAGATAGCTTAAAATAGTAAATTATTTTGAATTTAATTAAGATTTCAAATCTTGTTTTTTTCTAATTTTTGTTGGAAACAGCAAGACCCTCAAACGACTAATAGGACAGCAGCAAACGGTCAGGTCACGACGATCGAGCAAAGAATAACACCTACAAAACAGAAGCTCGTTATAGGCTGAGTCGCGGAGCTCGCTCTCTTTAAGACGTTTCGTGGCTTTGCCCAAGTGTGCAAGTAGGACAGGAATACTGCCACGTCGTCCCCAGGATAAAACAACTCAAAAAGAAAATTCGATCGGAAATGCACAGTAACCGATCGGGATATAGACCTTTTCTGACTGACTGCTCGGAAAACGAAAAGTGGAAAAGAAAGTAGGAGAGGAGAGCTTTCGATTGAAGAATGGAAGGAAGTGAAAATGATCGCCATCTGAACTGCTGAAGGACACGCCTTTTATAGGTCTTCAGCATGGAACTGTCGCGTGAGAGAGAGACAGGCAGCCTTATAATGTGCGAGGGCGAGTCGAAAAAAATAAAATAAAAGAGATAAAAAATAAAATAAAAAATATTTTTATTAAAGAAAAATAATCACACACATGTGCCTCTCCGTGACGTATGGGACATCCACCAAACTCACATTGGTCTATCTCCTCACTTCCTCCAAAATATGGGTACTCCTTGGAGCCTAAACCCAAAACTATAAAAGGGAGGCTTCCAAATCAAAATTTTTCAATGTGGAATTCTCCCACCAAAGGTTGGTTACTTTATTTTTGAAAAATAAATTTTCGCCCAACAACTTTTTTTTTTAATCGTTCCAAAACCATTGGATTTGATGGATTTTAAACTAAAAAATATTTTTTTCTGATTTTACCCACAAAATCTTTCTTCAAGATACTTTTTATAGATCTTTTTTATACTAATAACTAAAACCCTCCCAACCTTCCTACGTCATGTAATTTTTGTTCCAGTTCTTCATATTTTAGTGCCTCTACGTTATTTCACCAAGTTAGTTTCGGTTTGTTTTTTTCCTATTTGATTTTTTACTTTGTTAATTGTTGTTTGATGGTTGGAAAATGGAGAGTAAATATGCGTGCATCTTATGATATGCATTGATCTCCATGCGTCCATAGTCATGCGTTGGACTAAGAAATATGCGTTTGAGGATATATACGAAGACCATGCGTTCCTGCCACAAGTTTTCTTGATTTCTCGCCAAGTATAACGAGATCGCAAGTTTCTTGGAGTGATCCGAGGTCGAACTCAGGGACTTGTAACTAAATGTTGCGAAGTAATGTGTTTGCGGCGATGAATAAAAGAATAGTGAAGTTAAAGGACTATGCGCTACTCCTACTCTTAACTAAACAGATTAAGCAATGAAAGTACGACTATGAGAGTTGGTAGAGATGCGGCAACTGTTAACGCGTAATAAGATGCATGGAAAAATAGATAAAATGGTGGAGGGGATAACTTCACCGCATCACTAGGTTTGATCGCAAGGGTAATCCCAGCCAGCACAAGTTATGCAATCATGCTATATACAAATATACGCATGCGATGCATATACGAAAATGTCGATAGAACTTATGTCTAAGTCTCTATTTTTTCTTATGCGATCTAACACACATAAGACAAGGTGACCGCATACTACCATCCTATTTCTAGGGCGCATGCGATGTGTAAATAGCAGATAAAACTTATTCCTAAGTTTCTACTCTTGCTTATGTGATCCAATCTGACTCTCTCAAGCCTAGATTTGGTCTTTAGACTACTCTCCCACGTATGTCCAAATGATCAATGATGCACTCATAAGACAAGATGATCACATAAAGCATGGTTGAACATAAGATTATTCCTATCTCTAGGAACAATGCTTACTTTGCTTAGTGACTTCCACTATTTACCCTCTCGGGCAGTTAGCCACTGCTGATCAGCTCATAGACAAGCGTTGCTACAGCCTTACACTAAGCAAAGAGGATTTATCACTATACACGCGCAATGTACACCTCTCGGTGGTTTGCTACACGCTTCATATGTCTATGTCGCATGATTAAGTATGCGATCTTACTTAGTTCGTTGCAATGAAAGTAAGGGATGATAAAGAAGAAGTTAATGAAGATGGAGTCGAAGAAAATAAAGAGATTCATTGATTACAAAATGTATTAATGTCTTAAGCCATAATGTAATACAATATAGAGATAAAAGAGAGATGGAGGGCTAGATGTAGGCAATCTCTTGCTTCCATCAGATGTGTGTCAAGGCTGCCGGTGGTGCCATGGAAGGGCGGTGGAGTAGTCTCTCTCGAGATCTATCTCTGGCAAAGCTCCGATCGTCAATCGAAGTGAGTGAAGGAATGAAAAACTCTCAAAGAATGTTTTCTCACGTGCTCATCTGTGATCACAAGGATCTTCCTTAAGGTAGAAGCTTGGATACTTTGAATTTGGGCTCTAAGGCTCTATTTATAGAGCTCAATCGCTGACAGCATTAATGGTCCTGCTCTGAATCTCTGCCACTAACAACATGATGGTCCAGCTTTAAACCTCTGCCACTAACGGCGCGGTAGGTGAAATGTCAACATCATCTTCTCGGTACTCCCAAGGTATGCGTTCATGCTCATTTTTGCCGAAATACCATCGGATTCCACCAACCTTGCGATCACCCTTCTATCATGGTTATTACTTTGTAGCCGCAACATCCATGCGATGAACGTATGCGATCACCCTTGCAATGGTCTGGGATTCACCGCATGCGATCGATTCCTACGATAGCTACAAAATAGACATTTCGACGCAAAATAACGCATAATATTGGGTTAGCGGAGATTTCCTATGTTGATCGATGCAAGCTCACTTTTCATATGAATTCTTAGTATAATCACTGCATATTCTACTTGTTAGCTCTCATAATTCTAAATAAGAGGCTACAATAACTTGTATTTCTATCAATTATCATTGTTCCTTTACATTTTTTTTCTTTTATCATAACAATAATTTCAATGCATATTCTTAATTTTAACCGTTTTTTTTTTATAACTAATCAAACTTATGTGAGTTTTTTTTTTTTTTTTTTGCTTTGTTCATTTTCATTATTGTTTTCCTATTTATTGATATGATGGATAATCTAAGTACTATATTTTTTTTAGTTTCTTTCCCTTCATACGAATAATATGTTCTTTTCCAGTTCTGCGTGGATTTACTTTGTTTCATTTGTTTAAAGCTAAATTAGCTAAAACAAAATTTTGTTTGGTAAAAGATATAATATCTGATTTTTTTTTTTTAGATTCAATTTTGAAAGTAAAACAGTAGGTTTCTTATTTAAAAAAAAATGAAAGAAAAAAGAAAAAAATCAATATGATAGTTTTAAAAAATGAAAAAAAAAAAAAAAGGAAGGAAAAGAAGTGAAACTTTGACTTTTAAAGAAAGCATCAATAATATTTTAAAAGAATATATATGAAAATGAAAAAATA
>NW_028326837.1:0-10000 GCF_027475165.1 Benincasa hispida
TGTTTGATCTTCCCAACGCCGTTGATCAAGCATACTGGAGTCAAAATCAATGGAATGATCAAGACCAGGCTAATCTGTACCTTCCGTAAATCACTCGAGAGATCACAGACAGGACTTTCTTAGCCCCACCACCTCCGTTTTCTTTTCTCTCTCTCTCTCTCTCTCTCTCTCTCTCTTTTTTTAAATTTTATTTTTAAAATTTTCCTAATTTTAGTATAAAATTAAAGAAATATCTCTCAATGAAAGGAAAAAAAATCAAAACTAAATTTCGAAATAGAAAAAAGAAGAGAGTAAGAGAGATTTCAAAAAAATGGAAAAAATTATGAAAATGTGACTCTGCACCTTCTTTTTCTTCTCTATGTAAATTCCCTTGTAGTATATTAAATTTGTTTTTCGTTTATGATGTTTTTTGTTTTTAATTATGGAAATTCAAATGCATTGTTGTTGGTGTTCTTTTTAATTAAGAGTAATTAATCAAGTTTAAGTTTAAGTTAAGGAGACGGGCGGGTGACGTACGAAGTCGGTTGAAGGGGGAAGGTGGGGCCCAGGGTCAGCATGCGATATTATGAGTCCACGTAAGGTGGGGCCCAGAGAGGGGAGGGGCCACGTGGGTTTAGGTGATAGGTGACGGGTGAGAGGAGGTCGGTTTGTCCTGTCTTTCATACTGGGGGTGTTGGGGGGTAGGGATATGGTACTGAGGATTTATGGGGATTTGGTGAGGATGAGGATGACGTGGAAGATATTGCGTGACGTGGTGGGCCACGTATCTTCTTTACAAAGGACGAGAATATGGAGGTTTTGGTCTGAGTGGGCCGAGTCAGTCTTTTCGTTTACCCATTAATTGAATTAGTTTTTACTGTGCAGTTACTGTGAGTGAGACTTGTGGTAATTAATACACCCCCACTTTCTTTTTAATTATATTAATGTCTCCAATTCTTACATTGTCGGTTACATATTATTATTTATTTTTTATTCGAGGATGGAATCAAATATTTGGTACCAAATAAATTTTATGTCAATTGAGTTATATAAAAGTTAATATTTTCAAATTTGATCATCGATCTCATAATGATTTCCAGGATAAATTGGATCTATAATCTCTTAAATTTTAGGAATTAATTGTTGGAGTAAGATGGATTTGAAGTTAATTAGAAAAAACGGGTGGATTTCAAACTATTTAAGAAAATTGGGTATTTTTTAAAATTAGAATGTGTCTTTTGAAGAAACATATTCACATTGGAATTTGTGCCATCATAAAAAAAATTAACGCAAGTTGGATGGTGGGTGAAAGTCAACGATTTTGTTTGTATATTTATATTTTAATGCAGCTACTATTAAAGTTTTTGCTAGATTGGAAGAATGGTGGTGGGTTAGAACACCACAAATTCTACCTGAGTTTAAACTTAACTATTTTATGCAAAACTTTTCCAAGTTATATAGTTGGGTGATGGAATGAAATAGTTTTATGTGAAAGTTGGTGCCATAACTATACGCATGGGAAGGCGTTGCACTAGTTTATTTATGCTGTTGTTGAACAGTTGAGGTGAAGTTTGAATAATTAATACATTATTAAAATCATAGGATTAATATCCTATAAAAAAGATAATAACAAGTTAAAATAGACATACTTTACCAAAGTAAATTTAGTTCGATAGTAATTAGAATAACATTTCTTCACTAAAGATCTAAGATTCAATCTCCCATTCTTGCAATTTTTGTATTAGAAAAAACAATCCAGTTTAACAATAAACAATGTGGACCACTTCTTACGAGGCTCCCTAATATACTAAGAAGTAACAAATAACAAATGATTTGTTTTTTTTAATGATAAAAATGTAATTTAAGTAGTCATTAACATAAGGCAAATATGAGTATGGTAGTTTTGTAAATTTGTGTTTTATTTATAAAAAGAAATATAGAAGGAAAAACATAGAAAAAGATATTACAAGGATGTAACCAATTGAAAGAGGAAACTTCATGCAGGTGGTGTTAGTGGTACAGATGGAAGATGTGTTCTGTCAAGTCTGCCTAACATATAGTACTGCCCAGACAGAATTTCTTTTCTTCTTTCCTATTGTTGATTTCTATTACCTATTCTTTCAACATTCAACACTCAAAATATAAAATTCCCCCCTCCCCCCCCCCCCCCCCCCCCAAAAAAAAAGAAATTAAAAATGAAAAAGATGGGTCCTTGAGCTGTGAATTGAAGCATCACAGCTCACATGTAAGCTTTGCATTTAATTGATAATGAAAAGTGTGATAAGGCTTGCCTTCTTCTGCCCCCAAAGGCCCATCTGTCACTTGCTATTTGATTAACATTGCTAACCAAAACCCCCCCTTTTGTCTCAGCTAACTCAAATATCACATGCCTTGTGTGGTCCTAAGTCCTAATTAACATCTTATTTCAGTTTCAATCTCTTTTTCTCTCTCGATCGACAAATATCGAGCCGTTTTTCGATATGGGAGCTAGCAAATGGAGTTAAAACTGCATTGAGTAAAATGTTAATGTTGGAGAACTCTTACTTACATCTCTCTGTGGTTGTTGTTGGTTGCGGGGATGGAGATTGGATTGCAAAGTAGTGTGCTACAATGGTCCTGAGATTGGGAATTGGCATGCATGATCAAGTGAGACGTGACTTGTGAAAGGTCATTTTCATTGTCTACCTCATCTTGCTTCTAAAAGGCCTCACACAAGAATTGAACATTCATGATTCCAACCGCGATGCGCTTCTTCGATTGGGACTCGGCACATGGTGGTGGCTTATGGTGGTCCTTACGTCGCCCCGCTCATCCACGCTTCTGACCTGCAAAACTTGTGCCACCAAAACATGGTGGTAATGGTGGGGGGGATGTAATAGTAGACATGGATGGTGTGAGCTAACAATGAAAACAAAGTATTACCTAAACAGACAGATTTGGCACTTACTTTCCCAAGCTAATGGGTCTTCTTTTTGTGTGTGTGTGTGTGTGGCCAACAGTGGTTTCCACTGCATATTATATTGGTCCAATGGAGCATCATTACATGCTCAGTTTCAAGACTCTTAATACACTAAAAGTGGGCACCATTGAGTTGAAGTCTCCCAAGTTGGATTAGGATTGGACTGAGCTATCTATCAACTCAACCATTTGTCTCAGTAGAGCTCTAGAAACTTCCAGCAATCTGATTATGGTTGAGGAGGATCTTATCTTTGCTATTACCATGATCTCTTCTTCTTCACCTCATTTCAACTATATCATTATTTTCAGTGCAAAAGTCAGAAGCCATTGGGATGATTAAGAATGTGGGAGAAAGTTTCTTCAGTAACTGTAGCTTACTTGGGAATATCTGAAGATTAATTGTAGTAGGATCACTTTTCTTTCAGTTCATCCAATAATTTAGAATATGCATCATATTTCGACCTATGAGTTTAATGTTTTCAATTTACTCGTTAACTATCTCTTCATGTGTGGGCTCCATACTACCATCGATCATAACAGGTCTAACACGTAGAATATTAATATGAAACAGCAAAATATTTGAATTCGGTAGCTACTACTTTATTACAATGTTAACTTGCTAATAGAGAGGAAATATTTAGTACTACCAAAAAATTTCCATTCTTCGATTCTACCACATCATTATCTTTTAAGAATGGTATATGAAGTAAAAGAATTGAATTCCTCGTAAAAAATATGTGAACGTCGTGTCATTAACATTCGATGTTGTAAAATTCAAAATACATATAAGTAAATATATAATTTTTCCAGGATAAACAATTTAAACTCTAAGCGTGCTTTTCTAGAGAGAGGAAAATGGAGAGAAAATTTACCATCATGTAGAACACTTCTCTTCACATATAATCCTCTCCTTGAGATCACGATTTCTTCTCCTCACGAATAGCAAGAAACCTTCTCGAACTCAAGAACACGACAAAAAGCAACTCGATGAACATTACCACACAGTGACCTTGTTATTCTCCAATAAGAAATGAAATGGTGGGATTTCTTTAGTGTTTTGAGAGAGGGAAGGGAAAAACATAGATTTTTTTCACCACTAGAACTGACCATGCTTCTGTATTTTGAGTACACAGATGAAGAAAAGGGAGAAGGGGAGTTGCAATAACACCCCCATCCATGCTAGAATAATCCCCTGTGATGAGGAGTTAAAAGATTAATTATATTAATATAATATAATATAATTAAAATGATTAATTAACTAACTCTTATTTAATTGATCATATAATGTACATTTTAATCAAATGAAAATGCAATTCTCTCTTATAACCATCTTATTCAAATATTTACCTCTCAAGTACTATATAGTTTTAATTATAAATCACATTTACAATTAACTATATACTATAATGTATCACTATACATTATACATTATATTAACCATATTAATATAACCAATACCCTTATTTCCTTTAAATAATTTGAACAATTTAAATTATTCAAAAACGCTTATTCCTTGTTTTATCCTTAATGAGCTAACAAGAGAATCTTATGAAACTACAGATTAGAAGCTCCAATGATACAAGATTAATTGATTAAACTCTTTAAAATTTTTAATTAAATTAATCAACATTCATTAACTGCCGATCACTTCATTAAAGATTGATAATTGTATTCTTCCCATTATAGATATATTTATGTGTCCACACATATAACCAATCAACTATGAGTCGACCATTTACAAATCGCTTTTAATTACAGCTGGGTCAAATTCTCGTTTTACCCCTGTAGTTACATCTAAGTCCTTAAGTACTACCGATCCCTATAATGAACAAACAATTTATAGTCTAACTATAAACTAACCCTCCCGAGCCAATGAGAGGGTGAGACCTCATTGTTCAAGACCTAGAATCAACTATTAAAGGAGCAATTCATCCTTTTCCCTAACGACGAGAAGGAGTGAATTCTATCTTGCATACTTAAACAAGTCTCAAAATGGTAGTCTTATTGAGTCAATTGGCCATCCTCACCCATACAGATGAAGGAATTTCCCTCATAAACAGGAGTTTACACTCACCCAGGATTAAGGTCAAGTCATTTATGGTCATCATAGAAATGTTAGTCTCTTCAATTAATGGTGTTATAAATAGAAATCAATCATTTCGCGATCCGTGGTCTTGTATAAACTCTTTAATGTAACAGTTACAAAACGCCGTATTTGCAGTGTCACCAAGATAAGGTACTCAACCTTATCCATATACCATTTTAGGTTATTAATCTATTTGTATGGTCAAGCTACATTAAACAACCTTAGATTTTAGTTTATTTGATCAAGTTAATGCAATCTAAATGTTAAATAAAATACTTCTTATTTTATTAAATAGACCATTTATATTAAAAAAATTACAAATTACAACAAGATTTAGGACACAAAATCTAACATGAGATCCATCAGATAAAATCCTTATATCATTGGATTATGTGTTAAATTTTAAATGGAATGAATGATGTGCTACAATAATACTTGAAAAATGTTCTAATAATAGATTAAAGCTTAAACTACTAAGAAACTTGACTTCCTTCATCGAATATTTTAAACGTTGAGCTGGGCATATCCTCCCACTGGAGCTTTCCTTCTCAAATTTTGAGTTAAGTGGTTTTTTTGACAAGTCCTAAAAATTCCCAAATGTCTTATTTTCTTGATTGCTATTTATAGTCTAAGCTAATATTCGAGGCTAAAAGTGAGACAATGTAAATAATGTATTCAAAACATTAAATGTTTTATGCTATAAACTAAAAACTTTTGGGCTCAGTGCAGTTCTACATATCTTATACAAAATGATATGGAATCTGAGTGAAAACGACAATCAAGAGCAGTGACAGGTTGAGCAATAAGATTGCTCAGAAGTTACAGCAGGGAAAACATAGCCTCCATAGTTGCCGCCTTCGTGTTTGCAAGGGATCAGCTTTCACCATTCTTTCTGGACTTCCATTCCATTCTGTTGGTAAACTGTGAATACAAGAACAGGCCAAGACAATAAGCTCTATGTTTCAATTGTCAATCAATTGAGGTATAACGAGATAACGTTAAGAGAAGCAAAAGTACATTGGAAAAGCAAAAGAATGTGAGCTGTTGGTGCTGCCATTGGATCGAAGTGATGCGCTGCCCAAATAAGATGTCAATGAAGGCCTTGTAGGATCAACTGCAGAGGAACCATCTTCTCTCTGATAAACAAAGCCACAATGGCTACTGTATAATCCCCTTTCATTTTCTTGTGTATAGTCCTCAGTCATGGATGTGCTTCCACAGTCACAACAACGACCACAACCTGCCGTCCAGTTACTGCTTTGTGATAAACCGGAGTTGCGAATGCTGCCATGTTCAATGTTGCTTCTGGTAACTCCTTTGCCTTTGTGTTTGTTTTCATCAAGTATCTTAGTCAATGATATTGCTATAGAGTTTGTAGAACCTGCTGCTCCCTTTCTACCTGTAACCTACAAAGTATGCAGACAATCAAATCAATCCTCCATGTTTAAAACGATATCAAGATGTATGCTAATTAAGCTAAATTTTCTCCCACCTTTCTATCAAGAAATAATTTTGGCACAGATTTCTTATGGGGGGGAACTTCAGAAGGAATTTCATCTAGTGCATCAGAATGAGCCTTTTGTTTCTCATCAAGCGTCTGTGTTGATTCAGTACTCGAAATTGACGACTCCAAATCCTCGGATTCTTCAGTTGATTCATCATCGCTTTCTAATGTATCACGGTTGAGCATACGGTGGACATAGCCATTTTCTGTGTCGCAATTCTCCTCGAACCACTTTCCACGTGAAGTTGCCGATTCATCAATGCAAATGTCTTTTACAAATTCATAGTTGGTTTCTTGTAGGAAAACAACAAGCTCAGGTAACTCGTCTTCGATCGAACTCTTCGACGAATACCAACTCATTCTATCTCCATTTGCTTCTGATTCATCATCACTCTCTTCTACAACATTATAACAACTTCTCTTAAATGACTCAATATCCTCGACTTTCAATTTATTCTTCTCCATGCTTCGGCTTTTCCGCATATTGTGTACTACCAAATCAGAAAATTCGTTGCTCATCTATTCTCTAAAGTTTCCCGATTGCTAACTGTACATAAATTTGTCAAACACTTAAAAGGCAAGAGATTGCATGCAAAGAAAAGGAACAATCAGACAACAATCATCTCATAGTTGATTACATGACATGGAGACACAAACCACCAACGTTTTACTTAACAAACACAAAAAAGAGCGACAGAAAGTGACACTGAAATTACTAAATCAAACCATCTAATCTCAACAATTCTTTCACCTGCATAAATATGATAAACAAATGATGATCACCTGTCTTTCAGACCTTGCAGCAGCATATGCAAACACTTGGAGAGAGCATCAAGAACATAAAATCTAGAAGACTGTACAAAAAAGAAAAATTGAAATTATACAATCTGCATCTCCAAGAAGATTAAAGAAAGGGACAAAGTAAAAGTTGGCCTGCAAAATTAGAGGGGCTTATAAAGCAGATGCATAACTCAAACACATAAATGGCAGGCAGCTAAATCACATTGAATGCCCATAAAAGTTTAAACGGTCTCCATTGACCAAACCTCTATTCGCTGCACAACCCTATATAGAAACAGTTTCATTTAATATAATGAATTATGGTATGTTAATGATGCTCGTAGAATGAACTTGCTAATTGGAAATATGGAATGTACATGCCCCAAACTACCAAAAGACTTTTTCAGTACAAATATAATGAAATGTTGACGACTGTGAACTCTTCAAAGTTGATATATATATATATATATATATAGACTTATTTAGCATAAATATATATATATAGATTAATTATGATTATAGATTAAAACTAGTACAAGTGTACAAGATTGTTTAATTGAAAAAATTAACTTATTTTATTATTAATTAATTAACTAATATTTTTTTAAATACTAATCAATAATTTTAATAAATAATTTATGATGTTAATATATATTACCGATAAAAAGAGATGTAAGCAAATATAATTATGTTTATTCATATATTTTTTAAAAAGATTATGACTTTTCATATTAATTCATAATAATAGAATAAATTATTATATTAGCTTTATTATTTATAAACTTAATTATAGGGTTGTTTTTAAATATAAAAAAATAAATCAAAATATTTACAAAGTATAGCAAAATTTTAGAACTACTATCAGTGTCTATCAGTGACATTGATAGATATCAATAGATTTCAATCAGTATCTATCAACGTCTATTATTGATAGTTCTAAAATTTTGCTATATCTTGTAAATATTTTCAACAGTTTTACCATTTGCAATAATTTCCCTTAATTATATATGTCAATTATAAATTTAATTTAAATATATTAACCACTATTAACAAAGAAAAAGAACAAATAATATGAATAGATAAAAAGTAAGAGAGAGGAAAACAATTGGAAATGGAGGAAACCCATGTATTTGAGTGGTTACGAAAAACTGTAATATAAAATGCCTTGGAATAAGATATTCTCATTCATAATATTAAAAATTTGTACCAAACATGATGATAGAATATCATTTTCCATTCTCATCTCTTATTCCCATGAACCAAATGGGCCAGTATGGTATTTCAATTACTTTTCTTACTCCATGAAACATAGAAAAATAAATATTTTGAACACACTT
This sequence comes from Benincasa hispida, assembly GCF_027475165.1. Taxonomy (NCBI): domain Eukaryota; kingdom Viridiplantae; phylum Streptophyta; class Magnoliopsida; order Cucurbitales; family Cucurbitaceae; genus Benincasa; species Benincasa hispida. The sequence continues at coordinate 8,645 of NW_028326837.1, forward strand.
TTTTTTTTCTTTTTTTGGTATTTGATACCAATTTAATTCTGTAAATGCATTTCTTAAAGAAAAATTAAAAAAAAAAAGAAAAGAAAAGAAATATATATAGTTTACCTCTTCATTAAATGAATTTCTAAATTTCCAAATCATCGTATTTAGAGGCGTTCATGGGTTGTCTTGGGTTGGGTTGAAATATTTTTTTAGATCCAACCCGTTTTGAATTTCTCAACCCAAATAACCTTATTAAAAAATGAACCCAACCCAACCCAACCATGAAATATTTAGGCTGGGTTGGTTCGGGTTAATCGGGTCATTTACTTAAAACTTTGTTCTAAAAAGAAGCAAAATGTAAATATGTAAAAATCTAATTTAATTATTCTCATATATTGAATTAAGATTAACAACTCAATTTCAATTTATATAGTGAAAATTTCTAAAGTGCAAAGAAACTACTTTTAAGAGTTGTCGAAGAATAAATTATTCAAAAAATATTGGAATTAAATAAAATTAAAATCAATATATGTATAAATAATTGGGTTATAAATAATAAAAAAATATATTTTAAAGTTAATAATAAATTCGGGTTGGTTCGGGTTGGTTTGAGTTATATCAGATGAACCCATGAACCAACCCAACCCATAAAATTTTCATTTATTTGAACCCAACCCAAACCGCACGGGTTGAGTTGGGTTGATCGATTTTTTTGGGTCATCGGGTTTTTTGAACACTCCTAATCGTATTGATAGAGTTCAACATTTTCTTTTTGAAGAACAAAAATCTTTAATCACCATTCTCTCTTAACGGGCTTAAGTTTCTAATAAAATAAAGAAAAAAAACCTCCCAAATCCTTTCAAAAGAAAAAAAAACCTCCAAAATAACTTCAAAAAATAATGTTAATTGCAAAAAAGTAAAATATTGAATAAACTTAAATCTACTAGGGGGCGTTTGAGATAAGGAGTTAGTTATTAAATGTCACACCCCCTAAACTTAGAAGAAGATGTGACGGTAGTAGTTACTAGCCTTATCGCCATCACTTACTCCCTTTACTTACTTACTTAACATCTTTAGTACCAACTTGATAAACATATTAACTTATACAATTAGCCCACATCAAGTGTTGGGGTTGATGCCTTAAAGTCTCGTGTCCTGTAGTTTGTAAACAGTTTGTACAAACGCTTGTGATGTATAATATATGATATTTTACTCCACTTCTTGATTTTGCTCAGTTGAATATTTTATTTGCTTTACCACAAACCAATAAACCTAAAATCCCTGGTTATCTAGATGTAACTTAAACATGTATGTGGTAACATACAAGTGGATCATGTCTTAAGTGATAACCAAAATGGTCTGTAGTATATGAAT
>NW_028326838.1:0-7000 GCF_027475165.1 Benincasa hispida
GCTATCACACCTACTAATTTCTACCCGAAATGGTTTAACATAAGCACAATGTGGCTTGAGAATTTACCATGACAAAAAGAGCATCAACAAAAATTTGTTTTGGCTAGGATGTTCTATATTTATTGATAGATAATGCAACATAAAGATTACCATAAAACTGTCATCAAGGAAAAAGAAATTGAAAGTGTAAATCAGTGCCTCCAAAGAATGGGACCGTAATAAGTATGACACAATATTTAATTGCAGGAGAGAATGATAATTGATTTCGACTTCTTGACCACAATTAAAGCAAAGATGATTGGAAGAACAAGAATTTGGAGTCTAAATGAAGCACCAACCAACTACGATGTGAGGACAAAGTTTGTCGTCAAGTGAAAGAAGCTATATTCAATTAGCGCAAATTTGAAATTTCAACCTACAAAGATGCAAAACATGAGATACGTTTTATATTGATATCACTTTGCATGTATCTCAAGTTATTGATTCATTAAAGTACGTGAAGAATCTACAAAGGAATATTTGTTTTAAAGAATTTGGGAAGCAATGCAACTATATAGGATAATTATTTGAATGCAAGATTTTATGAAACTAATTGAAGAACCTTAAAAGAAGACTTAATTACTCTCGAAAGAGAACATTGCTAAACCCAATTTAGGACTTTAACAAATTTCTGAGTAAAGATATGTGGTGAAGAACTAGGGGCTAACCACCCCATAGTCAACTAACCAAATTTAAAGTCCAAAATCTGTGGACAACCTCAACTCAGACTAAAGTTCACCACAAAAGATAAGCAAATTAACCTCAATTAAGTGAAGATATGCAAAGAAGCTACGAGACTGATGATTAAGCAACACGATTATTGAAGATAAGTAAAGAAACTACAAGAATGATGATCAAGCTATATGATTATTGAAGATAAGAAAAAGCAACAATCCATTAGGGAAAATGATGAGTGAAGTAACCATAACTCCACCCACAGGACAGGGAAGGATACTAGAAAGATGGTTAAGCCTTGATATGTTTGGTCAAATAATATTCCAGGTTTGCTCAAGATCCGAGACCCACCATGGATTAGGAGAGCAATGTTCTAATTTCTAGGCTTATCCTTGGGCTGGGCCTGACACGATTTAGCGCATAAATGTGCCATGAGGTGAAGAAGTGCATTGAAAATCGATTAGACCTCAAAAGGGCTTTGCTTGATAGGCTCAACACCCCCAAAGTCTGAGATAAGTCTTGCAGTGGGAAGCATCGATAGAAAGGGAGATTGTACATCCAAGTTGGTTTCTTAAAATATTAGCCCATAAAAATATAGTCAACTACAAACCCTAACTTAGGAGTGGGTGCTAATATTGTGGATGAATTTTAGCCAGACAAAATAAAGCCCAAAATCAAAGTAAGATAAAGTAAAATGAAGATTAAGATAAAATCAAGATAAAATGAGATAAGATAAGATTTAATCTACCTTGTTTGGGATTAAGAAAAATCATGTCCTAATCTTAGGAGGGTTAAATCTCATATCTTAATCCTAGTAGGATTAGGATAAATCGTAGATCTAATTTCCTATAAATAGACCATCATAGCTCTATAGGAGTATCTAAAAAACTTATGACTTCTTCTCTATTATTTATTTCTCTTATTGACTTAGACATCAAAACCATTTTTTTTTGTTTTACAAGTCCTCTCTTTCTCAAAATACAAATTTGTTGTCGTTGTCATGTGGAGTCCAATCCTATGAATAATATTTGAACTCAATCACTGGATTAAAACTTGAAACCATATACTTGCAGGTTAGCATTATAAAGCATGAAGACCATAATAATATTGCATCAAATATCATTCACTTAACTTATTATTGTAATTGGCCATGTCATGTTCTTATGAACACTGGACTCTTACAATCACGCTAACGTGCACTTCATTAAACGTAACAAACCATGTGACAACAAGGATAAACTTTTTTTAACGTGATGATTCGAACCTTTGACCATCATACTTAAGAAAACATGTTTTATTCTGTTTAAACTATGCTCATGTTGATACATCCTTGATAACTAATCGTTTTTGGATTTAAAAGATAGATCTTAATACTAAAAATGTTCAATAGTATTAGAATTGTAAAATAGTCCATTTTATGAGTTAGTCATTATTTTATTCTGTTTTACTTGTTCATACACTTGGCATATATAAGCCTGTGTTGACCATTCAATAAAGTGAATAGAGCTTTATTCACTTCTGAGTTTAACATGGTATTAGTTGTTTCTCTCTAAAATTTTCTTCCGCATTTTCTCTCAATGGCGAACCTTGTCCGTAACGAATCTGTTCCTTTATCTTTGAGCCTAATGTTTCCAATTAATATTTGTTTTGTTAGGTTTGTTGGTGCAAAAGAGCTTAAATCGAGGGAGCCAAATCATTCCTTCATTTCATTCTTCATGGAAGTTTTCTGATCCCCTTGCTTTTACTTCTATCACATTGAGGACAGCATGTGTTTTAAAAGTTAGGGGTAAGGTATTTGGATCTGGAGTATCTTTTTCGTGATCATATAGTTTGGGGTTCTAGAGAGCTGTGTTTAGACAATGTTGATTGCGTGCATGTTGCTTGCTTTGTTGCCTTATTCCTCACGATGACTAGTCGATAATGCACTCTTTTGAAACATGTTGGCATGAAATTAGGTAGGAAGACGACATTTATGATTTTTAGGCCATTTTTAAAAAATTTTGGTTCATTTCTCTCCTGCATCTTTGGGTTCTTTATCTATCTATCTTGACTCTTGCAGTCTTGCTTGCTTAGAATTTCATTATGAGGTCATAGGGTTATTATCACTCCAAAAGGCCCCACTAATTAGAGAGCATCATCCATGATAGGTGGTAATGTATAATGAGGGAGAAAATATGTGATTTATATACTTGCTAAAAAAAAAAAAAGAAAGAAAGAGATAGCTAACAAGACAAAGTATGTGCTGAAAAGAATATATATATATATATATAAGAAGAAAATAAAACAAACGTGTAATGGGTATACATGATAAGGGGTAAAAGAGCTGCCTTCTTCTGTGATCAGTTAGGACATCCACGAGAAAAGAGTGGGTATGGTTTTTTACAGTGGAAGGGTGAAAATTTATACCCCTAGGTAAAAGAAATGAAAGTTTAGGAATCCCATGTATATTTCAAGCACCTCAGTTGATATATTACTATTTTGTGTGTTTTGATTTTTAATGTTGAGGATATATTGATAGTTTGATGTTTATGTATGCCTTGCTGAGGGTTTAAAAGACTAGTTGCACATAGAGATGTTTGAATACTAATATGATTTGAGTATATTATTTTTTATTGGAGATCTTGCTGAATCTGAGGATGATGAGATGCATATGTATGTTGTAGAGCTATGATGAAGAAATTTGTATGTGCATTATAGAACCATGATGATAAGATGTATATGTATGTTATGAGACTAGGATGAGAAGAGGTATATGTATATTGTAGAATCATGATGATGAGATGTATATGTATGTTATAGAACCATGTTGTGATACTTGTGATGTTGAGATTGTGATAGTGTCCTCACTATTAGTTAGATGCCCACCAGATATTGTGTTTCCTTCGAGATTCACCAGATATTATGTTTCCTTCGGGATTCACCGGATTATGTTTCCTTCGGGATTCACTAGATATTGTGTTTCCTTCAGGATTCATCAAATATTGTGTTTCCTTTGGGATTCATCAGATTGTGTTTTCTTCGGGATCCACTAGATTGTGTTTCCTTCGGGATCCACCAGATATTGTGTTTCCTTCGAGATTCACCAGATCGTGTTTCCTTCGGGATTCACTAGATATTGTGCTTCCTTTGGAATTCACCAGATTGTATTTCCTTCAGGATTCACCAAATATTGTGTTTTCTTCAGGATTCACCAAATATTATGCTTCCTTCGGGATTCACCAGGGGTTGTGTTTCCTTTGAGATTCACAAGGGGTTGTGTTTCCTTTGGGATTCACTAGAGGTAGCGGACATACTTAACTACAGTATGATAGAAATAAGTTTTTCATGTATGTATGTGTCCCATGAGGACCAGAGAAGTTTATATATTCCACTAGAGGTAGACATCTAGAGGATATAGATGCCTAGCCTGACCTCAGTAGTGGGGTTACTTACTGAGTATTTTATACTAATTTTTTCTCTTGTTGTTATTTCAGATAAAGGTAGAGATGTACTGGCGATTGATAAGTGGAATCCGTGATTGAGCCACTGGGATCAGTTCTATGCTTCCGCTCATGATATTTAGATTCCTTTTCATGTTTTTCAACTTTTAGTTTTGATGTTTGAAACTTACTACTAAGATTTGTTTTCAGACCTATTTATTATCATTTATGATTTATGGGTACCCTATTGTCTGTTTTTAATATTTGAATTTAATGAATGTCTTTTGAAATTTCCTTATTTATTTAGCATTTAATTCATTATAAAGGGGTGTCGTTTTCAGTTCCATGCATGTATATGTTTAGTAATGGTCTAACTTGAGTCCTAGGGGGTCGGGTCGTTACAATCATTTAGTTACTTAACTCTAACTCTAACAAAAGAATTTTTTCCCCTCACAGTTCTAGTTTGATGTTTTAGTCATGTGATAAGGTTAAACTCTACTTGACCGAAGGATACCTTATTCCCCATAAGATTAAAGCTAATAACATCTCTCCTAGGTTCCTCTACCTCTTGAAGAAAAATATATTGAATTAGTGGTCTATTGAAGCAAAACATGTTTGTCTAAACATGGCTAATTGTGTCGAAATTAGTTTTTTCTTAATTTTAGGGATGGTCTTTCCTACGTGGGAACAACATGAAGGATTGCAGGAAAATGGTCATTAGGATGAACCTTCATATCTAGTTCCATTATAACCTACATTTTTCATGAAATAGATAAATTAGAAGACAACACATCATGATATCAATGAGTATTTAAAGAACAAAAATTATATATAAATATAAATAAAAAAACAAATTGGCCCGGCCCATACCCGATCGGATGTAGGACCAGGTGAAAAACCAGTATACCCCTACCCGAACAATATAGCCCTTTTGAAGTTTTAGTTTAAGGGAAGTTGCCAAATGATTTGAAAAACTAAATAAATACACTTTGCCTAAACCTAGATCGCATAAGCATTTTATCGTATTTTTCAGCTTATAATTATGAATCTATATTTAATTATGTAAAATTTCTTCTTCCAATTTAAAGACAAAAACGATAAAACACTTCTGTCGTCTAGGTTTAGGCAAAGTATATTATTTAGTTTTTCAAATCATTTGGCAACTTCCCTTAGAATTTGAGATATTATCTTATAATTATGAATCGAATTACTAGAGATATTCAATCTTTTCAGCATTTAAACTTTAAAACAATTAAATTTTCTTTTTTAAAAAACTATAGCTTACGGATTACGTACAGCAAGATCTACGATCTCACCCTCGATCTTTTTCCGCTTTTTCATCTTCAAGTACTGAATTTAGAATTAAACCGTGCTTTAAAGTTTATACCATTCGCATTGCTTCCCTCAGTTTTATTATGACAAAGTTTATCCATTTTTAAAATTTCTAAATGGCTTGAGCTATGTATAGTTAATGGGTGAATTTGATTTTTTTTTCATATTTTTTTTAACATAGTGTAACAAATTTATTGATTTTTTCAGCTAGATATTTCTTCTCAGGTAGATTTTGTTATATTGATTATCTCTTAATTAATTTTTGTGGATAAGTACCTCTTAATTAATTAAAGTATAAGAATTATATCTTCTATATTTTTTAACATTTTAAATTGAGTGTACTTTAGTCCACTGTAGATTTCCTTTGCTGATTTTTTTAAGAATCAATGTCACCACTTTTATATAAATTTTGTTATACGAATTATCTATAAATATATTTATAGGGATTTTCAAAAATACAAAAATAAGAAAAATATTTATATAAAATAGAATTTAATCTTCTTTAATAAAGGCGGATAAAAATTTATCAATGTTTATCAGTGATAGAAATGAATAGAAGTCTATCACTGATACTATGTGACAAATGTTGATAGAAGTCTATCTGTATCTATCAGTTTTTTTTTCTTTTTTATTATTTCTGTAAATAATTTGACATTTTTTTTTCTATCTGTGAAAATTTTTCTATATTTTAAAAGTATAATTGTTATATCTTCTAGATTTTATACTATCTTTGTTTTCTATAGATTGAATATTTCAAATTGAGGGTATCTCTCCGGTGTGAATTTTGAATTTTGGTTTCAATTGAATAAGTTGACATTTTTCTAAAATAAAAATGGTTTTGCTATTTGTCCAAAATAGACCCATTATTTTAGGACCTTTAATATTAATATTGTTGTTTTCAAAACTTATTAGAGAAATATTGTTATTTTGGGAGTTCAAGGCTAGAGGTCGAAAGTTGAGAACTCGACTAATGTGGAGGTCGAACGTTGAGAACTCGATGAATAAAGAAAAACTTGGAAACAATACATAGGCCGAAACTTCAACCCTCGACAAGGGAAATCTCGCGAATCTCGCTTAGGTTGTCGAAGGTTGAAGTTTCGACACACATCCACCCTCGAGATTGCAGTTTTATTACTTTTCTTTTTCCCTCATAGAGGAAATAAAGTAATGAGATGGTATACTATATGTATTTGTGTACTCGAGCTGCTTCTAACAACCAATGCATTTTATTATCATTTCGAAAGCTTGTGGGATTGACGTGAGGGGGTGGGGATGGCTATATTTCTGGGAGCGAACTCCAGGCGAATATGAAGCGCATGGATACAAGTTATGCCTTAGAATGAAAAACAATTCCGAATTAGCTTTGTCTACGAACAAATTTTTTTATATTAGGTTGTCGAAGGTTACACACATGTTGAAACTTCATAGCAATTAAGGAGATAAGTGAGCTGAAGCAGATTAAGAAGAGAGCGAGATTCAAAGCGAGATGTTGAACGAGATTTTAAGAGAGAGCGAGATTCAAAGCGAGATTTTAG
>NW_028326839.1:0-57477 GCF_027475165.1 Benincasa hispida
CAGGTACTTCCTTCAGCTGCCATAAGTTTTTTCGTTTATGAGTTCATGAAGATTGTCCTTAAAGTGGAATGAACAATGACAACAGAATGTAGGAGGAGATTGATCAGTTGGCCCAATACAATTCACAGTTGAGCATTAGAAATACCCTTGAAACATGACCAGATTATGGTATCAATGATTGCTTTTGCTGGCTGTGTTCCCTGTTAATTCTCAGTTTAAGAAATACAGTTGCTTCTTCAATGTCCTAAAATCCCTTTATTTCTTCTTTTTTTCCTTCTTTCCCCTTGGACTGAGTGCTGCTCATAGAGCATATTAATCACTGCCAAATTTTGACTGCTACAGGAGCTTCGTTTTGAAAAAGAATGTTCCACAGAAACCAATTTTCATATTTTCATTGTAACATACCAGATTTTAGGTATGTAAGGATTTTCACCAACTGGGATTCATACAATTTTCAATGTAAGAAAAAACGTGTAGTATAATGCAATTATATGTACTTATCGTGAAAGATATGAATTCAAAGAAAATCTTCTGTTTATGGCTCTGTAAAATGTTTGGCCTGATTATGTATTATTATTTTTCTTGCTCTCATTAAATACTTTGATACTCTAAATATTTTTAGGCATAAAAAAGTAAGGAACTAATCAATGTAGTTGGAATATTTATTTTTTTCCTCAGAAACAGTTGAATGTAGGTGTTGGTTGGCTGCCAAACTTGAGATAAGGCAGTTCAATGTCAAAAGTCACAGGTTGGAAATAAAAGATATTTGGAATTAAAACTTTCATGTGAAAAAAAAATATAGTATATACATGTTTGGTTTGATGTATATAAAAATGTTTTTATAAATATTAAATTATTATGAAAGACAATTATTAAATATTATGAACTAATAATTTCAAATTTGTATTTAAAACATCGTCAAACTACCATTGATGGTTGGTAGAGTAGGCGGGTGCAGAAGTGAAGTGCGAGGATATTTTGGTCCTTTTTCGTATTTTGTTGAGAGGAGCTTTCAATTAAACACTAAAAAGAAAAAAAAATAGAATTTAGATCAATGTGCTTTCATCTATAACAACTTCTCAAAATCATTTTTAATAGGTTACTTTGAGTAGTTGTCAAAGATACTTTTGTTAAAAATTAAAAATTTGAAAAGATAATTCGAACGAACTCAAAATCATTTTCAAAAGAAAGTGAGAAATATCAAGTCGGTACTCTATATTTATCAAGCCATATTAACAAAAAGAGTATACTTTCCTAATAAAATTGAGACATTTTCACTTTTTTTAACAATCACATTTTTTCTGATAAATATAAAAATCTATTTTTCACGAGAACTTGGTTTTTGTGTTGTTGGGCACATGGTATTAAGCTTTTTCTTTCCCCTTGTTCAAATAGCTCATGGTATTAATCATAAACACTTTCGTGTTTTTTTATTTTTTTTTAAGTTCGATAAGTGAAAAATTCGAACATCATTTATGAATTATGTTTGACTAGTTCAACTAACACTCAATCATATTCATTATTGTTAAGAGGAAGAAAAGCATTGGAAGTGAGCAATTCATTTTTCTCATTATCAGAGACAACCATCTAAAATTCGTGATTTGGTGGAGCAACGTGTTTTTCCTTCATTAATTCCTTGCCTCATGTTTTTATTTAGGTATGGTACGAACAGCAAAAACTTCGTACTATTATCCTTTGCATTAAACTATATAATAAATAACTAATTTAAGAAAGCGTGGACTTTAACCTAACTCAATAAATTTTAATAGTGAATAAGATTTTCCAGTTGCCACGTAACACCTCAATTTATAAAATTTGATGCGACATCTTCTACTTCAAGTTCCTCTCTAACCATACTAATGAGAAAATTTCTATTTCCTCAAATATATATATATATATGTGTTTTATATTATAAACTTACATTCTGTACAGAATGTGAGTTTTATTATTATTATTATTATTATGTATGTATTTATGTGTGTGTAATACTCATCGAGACAGGGACAGGGTCAAGGCCGTGGACGGAAAATGTATTCTCATACTCATCGAGACTGGGACAGGGTCAAGGCCGTGGACGGAAAATGTATTCTCTGTTCCTGTCCTCGTTTAGCTAGTAGGGAGAAATCTCTCCCCCTGCTCTCTCTCCCATTTTCTATCCAATCGACGATTCACAATCCTATTCGAGACGGACCTCATGAGGAGAATGAACATCTTTACCTATAAATATCTCTTGAACGTATAAATTTCATGTTTTGTTATCTATATTTTAAAAAATCAAGTCAAATTTTTAAAATTAAAAAAAAAAAAAGAAGTAATTTAAAAAAAAAAAAAATTTCCCTTCCGTTCTTTAAGTATGTAAGACACTAATCATACCAAAACTAAAGAGAGAAAAGGAAGAGAGAAAAATGATAAAGTTAGAAATGGGTTAAGACTCAAGTGTTATAAACTCACAGGGATTTCACGTTAATTAATTCATGCTCAAGCAAGAATTAGCACAAAGCTTCTCTGTTTTATCTCTCAATTCCTTTCTGCTACCATTTGGGATCTCGCTTCCTCTTCCACTCAACTCACGTTCGTGAGGGGGAGCCCTAGCCTCCGCTTCCGGGACCATCATGTCGCCGTCTGCTGTCGGAAGCTTCGACGCCGACGGCGGATGTGATTGCCGTGCTCATCAGAATGGGGATGCCAAAGCACCTGCTAACTCTAAATCCGGCGATTCCTATTGCGAGCATTGTGGTTGTGGTTCAGCGGATTCATCATCTTTCCCGTCCTTTTCCTGCTCTTCCTCTTCTCTATGGCTTGATTCGACGCGGTTGAGAGAGTCCGGGAAGCTATGGCGGATCCTTGTTGCTTCTGCTAAAGGCTTCACAATTGGAGCTGGTCTCAAAGGTGGTCTCTCTCTTTTCTCGGTCCTCGCTGGATTGAAGCGGAGAAAGGCTTTGGCCTCCCTCGGGTAAGGTTGTTTGAAATTTGGTTGTGAAGGTTATCTGCATGTTACCGTGTGTAAACAAATGTGTTATCGATTTATGTTTGGTTTAGGAAGAAAGGAGTGATTACGAATCGAGATGCGATTTCCATGGCTTTGAAGGAGACTTTGAGATACGGTCTCTTTCTTGGAACCTTTGCTGGTACATTCGTTTCCATTGATGAGATAGTTGGCAATCTGGGAGGCCACCGTAGGTAGACTCTTTTCTATTCTGATCTTGTAATCCTGAATTCTCGCTGTTTCTAGAAATTTTTTGGTTATCCTTTTGATTTTTTTAGTGTTCTCTTGTAGTTCAGGACTGCAAGTTGGAGGGCACTATTAGCGGGAGCATTAGCTGGGCCGTCGATGCTTCTGACTGGGTTAAATACGCAACATAAGACCTTGGCTATCTACATTTTTATGCGTGCTGCGGTCTTGGCATCGCGCTGTGGGATTAAAAGCAAGCGGTTTGGGCATATTTGTAAGCCTCTCACGTGGTCTTATGGTGATATCTTCCTTATGTGTCTCTCCTCTTCCCAGATCCTGTAAGAAATATTTCTGCTCTACCATGTTTTGCTGCTAATTCAAATATAGTAGGTCTACAGTGTTATATAATATTGTCACTTTCCAGTTTTAAGCTTTACTCATCCCGTTGCATATTTTCCTGCATGATCGTGGCATCTGAATCATAAATTTAGCTTTCAACCCTCACATCACTACACCTAATCCATAGTACACTAATGCAAACCCAAGCAGATGGGAAACCAGTGAATGACTTGTATTATCATAATTATAAACAAATGATGTAACAGTCGAACAAAATCTATTTTTGGATATAATGCAGTTGTGAATACTGTGTTTCATTGTTATTTCAGCAGGATGGTATATGCGTCGGACATCTAGAACTTATAAACAGTAGCCAAAAACTTATTCCATGTATTTATACCAGGTTGATATATGTTATTATAAAATTATTCTTAATACTCCTCTTATTAGCAGTACCTATAAGCTTTCTTGGAAAAAGTTCTGACTTGAGCTTGACAAGTAAAAAATGGTTGACTAAGTTTAGATTGGCTTATCAATACTTTTTTTTTTTTTTCTCTTTTGGTGGTGGTGGGGGGAACAACTCGGTTCCCTTGAGTTAATTTTATAGCGTGCATAACAGAATGGTTGCCCTTGTTAATTGTTTTACAGTGCACAGCACTGAAGCAACTCAACCATTGATTGGTTAAACTAAAGTAATAAATCTAGTGATGAGCTAATTTTTGTTTGTTTATTGTGTTTCACCTCTTCTCAATATGTTCTTTATATGTGGAGGAATATGTTGGTCATTTCTCTGATCATCCCGATGAAACATATTGTGCTTTATGCTTAACTACTTTATGCTGGCATGTGAAATTATTTTGTGCTATTTCTTTGTAGTATCCATATAAGTGATTAATAATTACAATAGCAAACACTTAATTAGGAGAATCATTATCAGGTCTGCTTACGTGTTAAAGCAAGATAGCTTACCACCATCATTTAGGTCCTTTCTCAATACACATGGTGGAAAGGATACTGTAATCTTGGAAGGTTTAAAGAGTTTCGTATCAGGCATGCCTTCTTCTAATAAATTTAAAGCGATTGAGAAGTACTATAGTGCCATGGGTGCGAATGTCAGATTAAATCTGCAAATGAAGACTCCATGCATGGTATGTAATTTATTTATTTTGTATTCATCTCTGTTCAACCAGATGAAAAAGAACTCCTTTGTTCTCAAAAGTAAAATTATATGTATTTGTACCTAATATGTTGCATGAAATATGTGAATGCACTCAGATATTAGAACATCAACCATTGTAGCAGACAACAACTCTAGGCGTTAACATGCTTAATTTTACCTGATGCAAAATTGAACTTTTGTTCTGGTCCAACTCTATCCTGTTTCCCAGTTTACTTGGCATCTTGAACTTTTTCAGTTGTCAGCTGGTTACCATCCCAAAGAAGTCTAGTTGTAATATTGGAAGATCCGTGCTTCTCCATGAACAAAAAATGCACAAGTTAGAGCACTATTATATGAACAGATTGCTTCAAATAAATCTAAATGCACATACAAAATAGTCATAACAGATCTCTGCACACATGCACACACAACTACAACAATTATCCTGTTCAACTAAATGCAATTGAATATCTGAAAACAGATGATATTCTGTTCATTTGAAAACTGAAGGCACATTTCAGAACATTAGAAATGAGTTATGTTCATTCCCTACCCCACAAATTCTTGGGGTGGGAATTTGGGAGAAAACAAAGATTATATTATAAATGAACGTTTCCATTTGTAGGCTTGTACCAAGACCTTGCAGGGACTTTTCTAGTGGAGACCCCTTCAATGTATTCCTTGATTACTTGGGAAATATCTTTCCACAATTTATCCAGTTCGTTTTGTTTTCTCACAAATTGTATTGAGTCAATTATGATGACGACTAGATATTTGTATGTCTGAAATGATTATGAAGTCTCCCTAGCTAGAAATTGCAATTACTTTTGAGAGTATACCCTATCTGCAGTTATCTTTCAAGTTTAAAATTTTCAGTCTGCATAACGACCCCATAGGCTTTCGCTTTCACGTCTCTCTAAAATTGCAGTTCAGACTTTAAGGATTTTTTTTTTCTTGCTTAATGCAGATTATACATGGAAATCAATCATGTGGTGGCCATTTTCTTTCCTTTCTCATTCGAGGATATAAAAGAGCATTGCCAGTTTACCTCCCTGTTTATCTTATCCCAGCTCTAATAGTTCATCGTGAAGGTCTCATGAATAGGTAACATTTCAATTTGACTATCATATGATTTATACACATTATGAAACGTTTTGGTTCAATTAAGATTATGATTTCAAGTAAGGTTTTAATTAATTTCCCCAGCTTGTTCTGGTTGAAAGATTGTCTAGATTACTGATTACATCACAAGTGAACCACTTAAAGAGCCCCCTAGTTACTCGAGTGCCTTCATAGGATTTTATTTCATGAGCAACGAGGGTTTTCTTTTTTTTTTTCCAGCTCATTTTACACATTTGGAAATTTACTGATGCAAACCTTTCGTTGGAAAAATATAGCTTTTTAAGACAGTTTTTAAATGGCGTTTTCTTGGGTTTCACTCTTGGGTTGGTATCTGGCTTAAATGATAATTCAATTCCTTCATGGTTGAACAAGAACAAGTAATTAGATTGCCACCTATTTTGTGAATATAATTTTGCTCTTGAAGACTGTTACGAAATATTTGCTTATCGAGATGACTTTTCTGGGTGCCTTCTTCCAACTATTATTTTGTATTTTTCGAATTTCCATGTTTTGGATAGATGAAGAATATGTTATATGACCTTTTCTGCAGGCCATACGAAATTTTAGCAAGGGGACTTCTCGGAACTGCTAGATCAAGTCTTTTCCTTTCTGCATATTGTGCATCTGCTTGGTTCGTATCTCTTCCCACCTATATTCTGTGCATTGGCTTCTATTTTTGTCGTTACTATTTTCTTCCACTTTTATGTGGACTTCTTGTTTCACTTGAAGATTTGATTTGATACTGTGGGGAAAAGAGTAACAACATCAACATGCTAAGTCAACAAACAAAAGTCGACTATTATATAAAATCATCATAAGTGATTACAAAAGAATATTAATTGCTTGATAATGGACAATGATCAGGAGCAGCCTAAGCCACACATATATCATGCATCATTTTTTGTAAGATACTAAAAGATAATAATAATTTAATGTTTTCTTTTAAAAAGAATTGTCACATGACAATTTAATTGGCTAGGCTGCACAAAGATAGGATGCTGCCGAGCCATCACCTAACTTTTTTTCTTAAACATCAAGCTTCGGCTCTAACAGATCAAGGTTTGCATTCTTTTTCAGGATGTGGACATGCCTGACCGCAAGGAGTTTCAAGAAAATAAACATTCCATTGGTTGCTGTTGCAACGGTATTGCTTGAACTATCTTTTACAATAAATTTTAGGTGGAGCAAGAGCTTTCATTCTAGGCCTGATAAAATTCTGTTTTTTGAGCAGTTCTTAACAGGTTTAGCACTGGCCATTGAGAAGAAAAGCAGGAGGATAGAAATCTCACTCTATTGCCTCGCCAGAGGTATCGAGAGCTTCTTCAGCAGCATGACGGATTTGGGATACTTGCCGCCATCGTTGAATTTCAAGAGAGCGGATGTGATAGTTTTCAGCATATCAACTTCCATTATAATGCATTGTTATGCTCAGGAAAGGGAGGTATTTCGATCCAAGTATTTGAACGTTCTCGATTGGGTTTTCGGTGTGCCTCCTCCCCCTTGTGAAACGCCACGCTGCAAGAATGGCAAGCAGTATTGAGAGAAGCCTTGGATCTTGGATTTGAATTGAGGGTGACCAAATCTTTGTAGTGTTTGGTCAAGAATGTTCGTACTATATAAATATAGTTATCATTACGTGCTATAGAATTAGCAGTCATTTGAGTACATGATTCGTATGGAGATGTGCTTTCCATATACCCATTGATTTATGGACGAAATTCTCATTTGTTAAATGACAGTCAACGGATAGGATGATTAAATGATAAAACATTTGATAATCATTGTTATTAAAAATTAAACTTGTTATTTTTTCATATTCAAATATTTATTTTCTCTCAAATAAACTTTATATTATAATGTATCAAATATATTATATTAATTATATCACATATATAATTAATTTAATTATATCACATATAATTAATCTCATCAATTAATTTGAACAATTCAAATTAATTCAAAATTAATTCTCAATAATCCCTATTGAGCTATAGAGTGGACCTTATGGGCTTGTAGATTGAAGTTTCAATGGTAGTTGAATAATTAATTAAACTCATTGAATTAAATTATTCAACATCTATTAATTGTCGACCACTCCATTAAAGACTCTTTGCACTACAGATATATTTTTGTGTCTATAAGATGTAACCAGTCAACAAAATGATGACCGACCACTCCATTAAAGACTCTTTGCACTACAGATATATTTCTGTGTCTATAAGATGTAACCAGTCAACAAAATGATGACCCTTCACAAATTGCTCGTAAGTACAGATGAGCCAAAATTACCTTTTAGCCCTTGGAATTACATCTAACTCCTTAAGTACAACTGATTCTTTTAATAAACAATAAGTCATAGTCCAATTATGACCAAACTTCTCTTGGGCCAAGGGAGGATGTGACACCATATTGTTCAAGCCCCGGAATCATCCCAACTCCCTGATCAACGAATCCCAAAATGGTAGGCTTATTGAGTCAGTGATCTAGTTACTCTCACCTATACAAATAAAAAGATCGCCTTCATAGGCTGAGTTCTGGTGAAATGCAAATCTCTATTATGAATGGTGTTATATAATGAGACTAATTTTTTTGTGGTGCAGTCTTATACAAACCTCTTTGTATAGTATACCTCCACTCATATGTCTCCACATGAATGATCAGGATCAAATCATTTGTAGCACTTTACAACAATTGTAACATCTCCAAAGCGGACTGTATTCATAGTGTCGCAAAGATGAAGGTGCCTCAAGGCCGAGCATGAAAATTTACTACAAACTAATGAGAGAGATCGAGAGATGCGTTGACACATGTCCCGCTCCTACTTACTATAAACAGTCTCTCCATTCACCTTGGTATTGACCTATACAAACACCACCCGTAGGGTGACACAAGCAAAGGTGCATCAAGATCGAGTATACATCTCACGGTGTGAACTTATAGGTAGATATGTGAAAAAGAAAAAGAAAAATGAAGTATCATATACTCATTTTCCTCCCATTGAGTGTTTTACTTAGGGTTAATTTAACTTAGAAAAATACGGCTAATTATTTTACTAAGCGATTATTTAAATTTGCCCAAAAGTAACACCTGCTTTGAATAGTTAAACAACTTTGATTGATATTGATTAAATACTTTAATAAACCCTAATCAATAAGTAGCAAATTTATCTAATTCACCTTTCCAGTTCAGTTCTCAGGTAGGGGTGTTCCATTTTTATTAGCCTAAATACCCCAACTTAGACAAAACTAGCCTTTGACAAAAGGTCCCTTATGGATACATTTACTACAAATTTAATCTTTTAATTAAAATCAGTTTAATCCTATTAAATTGATTAAAAGATTAATCTAATTTCTAACTTCATTAGAAATATGACCGTAGGTTTATGTGAATCATGTTTTAAAACTATTTTTGAAAAATGATTTTAATGTAAGTTTTGTATGCAATTCTAAATTATTGATTTTAATTTCTAATTTCATTTAATTATAACTTTTATAAAAGAACTGAAATAAATTAAAACCAATTATTGCATGTTAAAGCATATTTAGGTAAATTATAACAATTATAAAATAACCTAAAGTAGTGACATGCTTCATGCAATACCATTTTATTACTTAACATACATAACACTTATATACTAAGGTAATGAAATAATTAATAACATACATCCATCCATACATTCAAACTATATATTATAACATTTATGATATAAATGATGCATTGCTATGTTATTGATGCATGCAAACATATATTACAACATTTATATCATATGATGCATGAGCATGTTATAAAATTAAATCATGCAACTATATATTGTAAAATTTATATATAAATGATGCATGAATAATTCATAACCTATGGTGGGATTCTACTATATGGAATACATTATGACATATAAATATATAAATTAAATCATACATCATATGCATAATTTAAAACAATTATTGGACCGAGATTGGACTCCTAAACAACTAATTAAATTAATATAACACTTATATTAATTTAATTAATTAAAAACAACTAGCTATTACAAAAGTAATAGCCAACCGATTCAAAACAGACGAACTAGGTCTTGTACCGCATGAACCAGACCACTCAACACCCGAACCAACCACGAATCGCTCAAACCAAGCGAACCAGACACGAATCAACTGAGCCACAAACCGACCGCGCACAAAGAGATTCATTCTTTTCGTCTCAGAGCATTGCAACACTGTGACCTAGTGTTGCAATGCTATGGAAAGAACATTCCATCATGCCCTTCGCAGTGTTGCAACGCTAGGGCATAACGTTGCAACGCTACTGTACAGTAGCCACTATACAGTTGCGAATTCCTTCGAATTTCCTTCGATATTGGCCTCAATTTCCCTAGAAAAGCACAAAAGAAAAACTCACGAACGACTCAAAAACAAAGAAATATGGACTCTATCACAATCAATGCCTAAAAACAAAGGGCCCTTACAAACCAAAATTTGTCAAATTAAAGCGATAAAACTAAGGTCCAATCTCGTAAACATTCACATTCATTCATCATATATATATATATATATATTTTTTAAAAAAAAAAACAGAATGCAACCCACCAACAAATCTATAAAATCAGTTCTAGAACAATAAAAATTGGGACAAAAAACCATCGCTCTGATACCAATCAAAGGAACTATGAAGTTCGTAGCTGAAGTAGGGATCGATCCAATTTTCAATTTTCACATAATACAAAAATCACTGAACAAAAATATTCATTAACGAGAAAAATTACAACATGCATCTTTACAAAAAAATGTTGGGAGAAATACGTACCCTTGAAGAACTGTTCTTCACAAAACCCTTGAATCGGTCACGAACAATTCGTGAGGACACTACCAATCAGAACCTTTTGCATTCTCTTTTGAGTAGAGAACTTCTCAAGAGTGTGTGGGCTCTGAGATTTTGGAAGAGGGAGAGAGTTTGAGAGAGAGGAAAATTTTTTAGGAAAAGAACAGAACTTTTCACACCTTACTCCTCTATGAAGAAGATGATGAAAAAATAATTATGCGTGAAAAAACTGCCCACCAACACGTCGAATTGAGAGAATTAAGAGGAGGGGTTAATTTTTAAATTTAAAATTTTAAAAAATAAAATAAATTTATATATATATATATATATATATATATATATATATAATAACTAACTTATTATACGTATATATACTTATATGTTATATCAAATATAATACATAACCTATAGTTTTTATATTGTATCAAATACTTATATGTTATATGTTATACCATGTTAGTCTCAATTTAATAATAGTTTTTTAATAGTCTGAATCACTAATATTGATATAATAATGTTATTAGTTTTCTTTATTTATATTATGTTAGATCTACTGTGTTAATATTTTATTTTGCATTTTAAATAATATTAGTGTTAAGGGTCTTTAGGATTTATTGTTGTTGTTGAAAACATTAGATTTTAGGCATTATATCTTGTTCATACCATGTTAATTCTAGTTATCTCTACATTTTTTGTTTATTATTTTTTAATAGAAAAAAAAAGTAATCTTGTTTATTTGTCATTTTTTATATGACATTCTATCTTCTAGTATTGTTTTTTAGTTAAAAAGTTTAGTATTTTATTTGTTTTTAATTAAAAAAAAAGTTACTAATTTAATGACTTTTTATATTTTTTTATACTATTTGATTTTTTTATTTAACTTTGATGTCTATAGCTTAAAAAGTTTAGTTTATAATTTAACACAAAAATAGTAATTTGAGTGATTTGTTATATATATAATTCTTATAAACTTTTATGTTTATAATTTAAAAACTTTAGTATTTTTAGTTTAATACAAAATTATTGTGATTTTTTTAATATAGTTCTTATAATATTTGATTTTTTTTAGTATTAATTTTGAAAAAATAGTTTTAAAAAGTTTAGTATTAATTTGAAGTTTAGAGTTTTTTTTAGTATAAAAAGTTTTTTTTTTCCCAATTCTTTTAGTTTTTTATAATTTTGATGTTCAAACTAAGTTATTTTTTTAATTTTTTTGTTTTTTTGTTTTTTTGGTTTTATTTAAGTTTGATAATTAATAATGTATTGTTTGTCTTTTTTTCCTTTTAGAAAATGACGGACAGATGTTTGGGATTTATGTTTTACAAATGTTAATGTGATTGATGGTGTTGATAGAGTTATTATGACCAACTACCATGTGGGGATTTTAGCATAAATGTGAACAGTTGACTTGGCTTTTTAACAATTAATTGAAATGGTAGGGATGTCACTTAGTGTAGATATGAGAGCAAATCAGTTAAAAATAATATATAGACATCCTAATCTAACACTATCATGATCAATAAGGTTTATGTCATGCAAGGAACTTAATGTTCTCAATTACGAGTCATTCCCCAATTTAGTGCATTTATATGTTAATATGAGTAGGGTAGAGTTGGATAAAAACTTGAATGCACCCTTTAGTCATTTTGAAGATCCGACTCAATGTATTGACCTTGATCCAGAATCAGTTGCACCACCCTGTGATGATGAAGATATGGTGGCTAACAATCAATATAGAGACTTTAGAATAGAAACTAACGATGAATTTGAAGAGTTGGATTTTGATGGTCGTAAACGTGAATTATCTTCAGATACATTTAACGATTTGGATATGAATGTAATAGATAGCATTTGAGAACACAACCCAATTGTAGCTCATGTGGTTGTTGACAATACCCAATTGTATAAGGGGGTGATTTGTCAAGACAAAGAAATGCTACAACACGCAATTAAATGTTTTGCTATTGAATGTCACGCACCATATGTGGTTGTGGAATCGACACCAACGATTTGGGTAATTCGGTGTAAAAAGTAGGAAAAAGGTTACAAATGGAGACTTCGTGCAACAAAGAAAAAGTCACATGATTTGTTTGAGAATACTATGCATATTGATCAACATACATGTTTTTACTCAGAACTTAGTCAAAGTCATGTGCAGTTAGATTCATTGATGATTGCACTAGAGTTTTGTGATGCCATAAGAGAAGAATCATCTATCAGCGTGGCACAACCGTAATCTCACATAAAAACAAAATTTGGATATCACTTTCCTTACCATAGGGTGTGGGAAAGAAAAAGAAAGGTGTTGGCTAAAGTGTTCGGTGACTGGGATGAGTCATATAAATTGTTACCCAAGTGGTTGTATATGGTTAAGCAGACCAATCCTGGAACACGTGTGGAGAGAAGACTGAAAGAAACGCCAACTGAGGACATGTTATCCTAATTTTTATATTTTGGGCATTTGGTTCTTGTATAGAAGCTTTTAATAGATGTCGGCCGGCTGTTTTACCCCTGAGATTATCTTTTGTTCCTTAAGTCCTGTTGATCCTCTAATGAACAATTGTTTTGTGATCCGATCATCAAACCGAGTTCCTCTGGGGCCAATTAGATGGTGAACCCCTCGTTCAAGACCCGAAATTAGCACTTAAAGAAACAACCTCTCTACTATCCCTAGCTAAATTGTGCAGATATTCTGCAAAAGAAGTTCCCTACTCACTATATCTCACCACGGGCTTGTTCTCTCTGCTTGGCAAACTCTGAAAATCTGCTACACTTATTCTTTAGATGTGTGTATGCATAAAAATGTTGGCTCTATTTGCTTAATTGCTTTAATACCAATTGGGTATTCAGTAATGACTTCAAGGCTAATGTCCTCCAACTTCTGGTTGGTCCTAAAATGAAAAAGAAGCCAAGATTAATTTGGATCAATGCAATCAAGGCCTTGTTATCAGAATTATGGTTCGAAAGGAATCAAATAGTGTTTCATGACAAAGATTCTCCTTGGACGTACAGATTCGAGACAGCCCGTATTAATGCCTCTTCTTGGTGCTCTCTATACAAAGATTTTGAAGATTTCTCCATTCAAGACATCAGCCTCAACTCGAACGCCTTCATATTTCCTCCAACTTATGTTGAATGTATTTTGTTTAGGTTATTTACACTTGTGTAAGCCCATTGTACCAGGCACGGCTTTTATGTCATTGTTTTGTCATCTTTACTTTTCTATTTAGGATATGATGAGAGTGCTAAGGAGATGTCAACCTAGTTGAGATGTCCGGGTGCACTTGCTGATCCATCTTTCTTGTTCTTGTGTCTTTTCAATTATATTGTAACATCTTTCATTATCTTAATGAAGAGGTTTGAGATGGTACCCACTTATATGAAAGATATCGAGGAAAGTTACTGATTGCCACATCAGTTGATTCAAACGGGCATCTTCTTCCACTTGCATTTGCCGTTGCAAATGAGGAGTCTGCAGACTCATGGGGATGGTTCTTAAAATACTTAGAGAGAAATTGTGGTGTTTAATTTCAGATCAACATGCTAGCATTATCTCAGTAGTGAACAATCCAGCAAATGGTTTGATGAGACCAAAATGTCACGATCGATTATGCTTACGACATATCGTCAGCAACTTCAATAAAAAAAAATACAAATTTAACACTTTAAAAATTATGTTTGTTGTGTCGGATGTCAATCTCAATTTCAAAAGCTTAATAAATCCATTGAGGACGTCAAAGGAATAAATCGGAGCTATCTGATTTTTTTTTTTTTTTTTATAACATTGGTATAGAGCGATTAACTCAAGCACACGATGGAGGGTTCATATAGGTGGATGACGGCAAATTTATCAGAGTGCATAAATGGTGTCCTCAAAGGAGCTCGAATGTTGCCGATAAATGCTCTTGCTCAAATAACATTCTTCAAATGCATAAATTATTTCAAAGAAAGAAAGAAGAAATAAGAGTTGTTTTGGAGTGTCAAGATAAATACACCCATTAATATTATTTTTTCTTATGTAACTAACAATTTGTTTCAAGTATATTTATAATACTAAGTGAGTAAAAATTCAGGTAAAAATAATAAATGGGTTGCAAGATCTAGTAAACATGAAGTACAATCATACAATCGATATGAAGGTGTGTTTCATGGGAAGACCGGACGTCACAACCTCAATACTAAACAAGGAAATGTTCAAATATTGAGGTTAAATGGGTCTGAGCAATACTGTTATGTAACAAGTGGCAAGTGTTTGGCATTTCATGCTCGTATTTTATGGTACTCTGCTCACATTTTAACACGAACTACGAAGATTTTATTGAGGACTACTATAAATTGTCAACGTATGTTGCATGTTACTCTCCTCAATTTCAACCTTTACCGCATGAAGATTACTGGATCACACACCCTAATATGTTTGTCTTACATGCTGACCCATAGTTTTTTAGGAAACCTGGTAGATCAAAAAGTTCACGATATCATAACGAGATGGATTGGACAGAATCAAGCACTTGACTACAATGTGGGTTTTATAATCAGTTAGGCCATAATCGAACAAATGTCCTTCATTACGAAGACAGACTCCAGACAGTTGTGGATTTTTAGTATTGACATTTTTATCTTGTAAAACAATTTTTATTGTGTAAATAATATTGTTATCTTATAAATTCTATTTCTGTTGTGCATATAATATTTTTTTAATTATAATTTACTAAGTTGTACATTATTTACTCGAAAATAAATAATATTTTTTTAGATCATGGCTTTAAATCCAGAACCTATTTATCCCAATGTTCTGTACGACCAATCGATTCATCGATCATCAGTTGTATGGAAAGATCGTACCATTGGCCAGATATCCTGTAGATGTCAAGAGGAAGTTGTACATCACACTATCCCACCCCACCCTCGAATACTACCATTAGTTCGTACGTCTGGATTTTATGATGTTGTCAGATTGGGATTCATTTAGCTAGATTTACATCTCATCACAACACTGGTTGAGAGATAGAGACTTGAGACGCATGCGTTTCATGTGCCCACTAGAGAGTGCACTATCACTCTACAGGACATAGAAGTGTTGTTTTGATTACCTATTGACGGTGAGCCAATCTCTAGAGTGATGTATGATGCTGGTTGCATATTTGTCAACTGTACCTCGATGTGGACCCACCCGTCGATAAAATTAAATGATCAACGTTAAGTTTAATATGGTTAGGAATAAAATTCAGTGAGCTCACCGATAATGCGAACAAGGAAACCATCATGAGATAAACACAAGCATATATACAACAGATGATGGGTGGAAGTCTATTTTCTAACAAATCAAGTCATTTTGTTCACTTGATGTTCCTGTCACTGTTAGCTAACCTCTATGATGCGGGACGGTATTCTTAGGGTGAAGTATGTTTGGCATGGCTGTATAGATAGCTGTGCAAAGCAACAAAACTTGAAGTTCGCGAGATTGCTGGGCCTATGATACTTTTGCAACTATGGGCTTGGGAAAGATTTTCAACAATGGCTCCACAATTTCAACATGTAAATGACACTCAATTAGCTGGACGAGTCTACGGTTCTCGGTATATTATTTTAATTCAATTTAATTTTTATATGACTGATCTAGTTAATTCAAAATCTATTAATTTAAAATTTAGGTGGAGAGACAAATTTTGTGTGACTAGGACAGCCACACATGTAGTTAGCCAGTACAGATACATATTTGATCTGCTGCAACCTGATCAGATACATTAATACTGAACCAAATTGAATTTTTATACAAATTTTTATTGTATGTCTTTAATATTTTTCAATGTAATATTTTGTGTTTCAGATTATTTGGGAGCCTTAAAAGTTGTTATGGACACTTTACCCTTCTGTACAAACGGTCAAAACATGTGGCAGACGATAAGTCTTCTCATATATTTTCACATTGGTGAGTGACATTTTCCTGACAGGATAATGAGACAATTCGATTTTCAGCAAGATGTCCCATCACCTTGTAATACTGAACCCTTACTACATAATGATTTAAGAACTGACGATTGGTCCAAAAAAGTTGCACATTTGGTATTGTGATCGCACAAGATAATGAGACAATTCGATTTTCAGCAAGATGTCTCATCACCTTGTAATACTGAACCTGCATATCGATTTAAGAACTGGAGATTGGTCCAAAAAAGTTGCACATTTGGTAGTGTGATCACACAAGGTTTATTGCAATGGGGTTTCTATTGGGCAGTTTGATAGGGATGTCACTCAAAACTATATCAACTAATATAATGATATTACAAGACGCTACGTTAGTCGTCCGAGAATGGTTTTGGGTCATCTAGTACATAAATAAATATTATCTAATCATTTTCAATTTAAGTTTATTTTAAATATTGTCTAATTGTTTTATAATTCACAAAGATCGAACAGCAGCAGACTCCGTGATGTTGCAAATGATCTGAACCAGATTCTTGCTATATGCAGTAACAACAAGAGCTATATGGAAGAGATACATTATATGTACATACCTATTATTCCTCAACCAGTTCCTAGACGTAGGGGACCTATTCGAGAAGAAAAATATGAGTTTGATGAGGTTGTCCACAATGTGGAAGAATTACCCCTATGATGCAAACGCATAGCCAAACTGATTATGTTAATCTGATGATGATGCCAAAATTTGGTTCAGGATATTATGATTCAGAGGCTAGTCCATCGTCTTTATACGTGCATGGACATGATCACGACCGTGGAAAGCATAATGAATATCTATACTATGAAGCGCCTGCAGAAGTACGGGAGCAACATTAAGAGAGACCAAAGCAATCTCAAGTTCGAAGTCAACGACGACAACCAACTCAAAATCAACGACATCCGCTTGTGGATCACATTAATTTTTTTTAATTACTTTTAAATGAATGAGATAATAGTTGTATTAATATGAATATTTTAATTTACATTTTATTATTTTTAAATTATGGAAGAAAACGTGAATGGAATATTATTTTTTATGATATATCTTAGAATAGCAATATATTATTATTAAGAGTTAAGAAAATGGTAGTAAAAAATAATAACAAAGAGAAGTCGAATATAATAAATAATAAAATGAAAAGAGAGATCGAATATCAAAACAATAAAATGGAGGAAAAAGTCAAATATTCAACTCAATGGGGCATTCCGAGAATCGAACTCGAGACCTCTCGCACCCAAAGCGAGAATCATACCACTAGACCAAATGCCCTAACTTGAATGATTAACACTCGACTAAATAATAAAATGAAAAAGTGAAGTCGAAGAATATTGAGATAATAAAATGAAAGGCAATGAAGAAGTCGAGTGTTTAACATTCGACTTACCCTTTTTTGAAAACTCGACATACTGAAATTAAAATATATATATACTATTTACAATTACTACTACTACTTTTTATTTTACTCGAAATTTGAGTAGTTTGCAATTAGACTTATTTACTTTACATTATCATTTTCAAATTTTGAAGACTAAAAAAACTAGGTGCTTTTTCTTAAGGGAAAAAAACAAAGATTAGGCTTATAACTCAAATGCTTTGAAAGGGTGAACTTTTGATTTTTTTTTTTTTTTTTTTTTTTTTTGAGCTAAATAAAGATCCCTCGATCCCATGCATGCCAAAATATGCACTATAGTCATGTTGCTACTTCGTTGAAGCCTTGTGTGTTATAATGGTGAAATTTTTTTACTGGACCATGCAAACTCAAAATCTCTTTTATCCAATAGAGGAAGAGATTACTTGAGATTTACTCAATCTATTTCCATACGCATGCAAGAACATTTAACTTAAATATCTCACTCTATATAATTATCAATCAAATAAAAGTTAGAGTCCCTAGAAAGTCATGAGAGAAGTTGAGAGTGAACTTACTACTTAGATGTTTTCTACAGTTATCCACTTCGTACTAGGACTACCACAATAACTAGTACACTAAGTACCCAAGAAACTTGGGAGAAAACAGTAATAGAAATAATTATTGGAGCCCAAATTTTTAAAATTCTAAAAGTTTGGTGCTTTAGATTCTATCTATGAAGCTGTAAATTTAAAATAACAAAATCTATGCATAACAATAACGGGGGAAAGAATCGTATGACCATGATGACTCTCAAAGCCAAATAGCATTCAACTAACAACACAAGGAAGATGTGGCAAAATTGATCTACGTAATGGAAATGTCAAAATGTGAAATATTGGACAATTGAGGTCGATACATAAAGAATAATTTTAGCCCCCCTTTGGCCTCTGGCCATGGGCTTTGATTTTCCCATTTTGCATATTTCTTACTTTAAGCAGTACTAAAAATCGTATAGAAATTATATGCTACGAACTAGTTTTCACCCATCAAATTGGTAAACAGAGAATAATCCCATCACGCCCAACAAAAGCAAAGAAAGGCATAAACCCTAATTTCCCAGTTCATGACAAAGCATCCACAAAAACCCTATGCTTGGTCCAGCGAAACCCTAGGATTTTCCTTTCTAGCACCGAATACAATTGAAAATAGAAGGAATTTGTAAAATCTCAAACTCAGACCTCATCTTCGTGAAGAAGCAAATTGGGAATACCTTTATTGACAGGGAATCGACGACCAGTCTCCGGGCAAATAAGAGCGCCTTCCTCGAGATGCAACTCCAGAAGCGCATGGTGGAATCGTTGCAGAAAGTCATGGGAGTCTAGCATTGATGCCTCAGCCTCCTCGGGAAGCTCGGCATAGCCCATAGTCCGAGAAGCATCGACAAGGGGCTTCCATTCGATCTTGGAGAACATGTTCTTGAGGAAGTCTGGATTGAAGTCGACTGGCTTCTCAACGACTTTCTCGACCTCGATTCGAAGCGGAAAGCCATTGATGATGCCCTTGATGTTAGATGAGAGCATGTTATGAGTCAGTAGCCTCATCTTTTCCTCTTCTCTTTGCCTTCTTCCTTTCGATATCTGTTAGGTAATAGGCATTCAGTATCACAACACTACAAGAGAATCTGTACCAAATACCAAATTCATGTTTTTAAGAGCTGCCTGAGGATTTATAATAACTTTCAAGGTACTAGGCAGGCTTATTATCTTTACATACATACATATATATATATATATATATAAGCATAATTTTATTTGGGTACTAAAAATAAATAAATAACTCTTGAACTTTGCCTTTTGTTTGAAAGATGTCTATAATTTCAAAAACAGCATCTTAACTAAGAGATTTCATAAACATTTCAGAACTACTAGCAATTCATTAGAATGTCAGACAAAATTAGGATCTAGAACAGTGAGACAATGACTGAAACGAAAATCGGAACCATACTTTTAATGTAACGTTCCCAAAATTTCATTAACTTGGGATACGCTACTAAACTACCCATTTGTTTAACACCTGGTAAACAACAATTCTGGGTTCCTATGATAAGACCTCTATAAGATAGAAGTGTAATGACCTGTAAACATAATCCAAACTCACGACCTAAAATATAAAGAACCATGTAAATTAAAACTCAATCCAAAAGAGTGCCCATTTGTTTAACACCTGATAAACAACAATTCTGGGTTCCTATGATAAGACCTCTATGATATAGAAGTGTAATGACCTGTAAACATAAATCCAAACTCACGACCTAAAATATAAAGAACCATGATGATATAACTAAATAAAAGGTCAACGTTAAATTAAAACTCAATTCAAAAGAGTAGTCTAAAGACATGTTCAAGACTCCAACTAAAACCAGGTGTAAATAACAAGTATTCCTCGATTCAAAGAATAGACCAAAAAAATTGATAGACTTCCAAGAAGACTCAACTACTAAACAAGTTTAACGACCCAAATGGTAAGTCTAAACATATTACCCAATGCTCAATGCTGACTCGAACTTAAGATGCAACCACATATCAAAGAAAGAACAAAATGCTCTCAAGAAGTTCACAACTAAATTCATCTACTTAGAGGACTAAAACAACTAGAGCTTGCCCAACAAAAAGTAAATAACTAGCTAATAGTTTCTCTTTCTCAACTCTCCTCTTTATCCAAAATTGGCATTTCCCCCAACTGTTTAACCTGAGGCCTTGACACCCAATGGTGACATACCAGCCCTCAAGCTTTCAACCTGAAGCCTTGACAGTCACTTAATTGCCTTAAAACAATACCAATCCTCAACTATTAAACCCAAAACCTCGAAATTCTATAACCTTCCTCAGAACATTGATCCTTGACCATTTAACCCAAGGCCTCAACTGTAACGACCCGAGTTCAGGAAGAAAACATGAATAAACCGATATCACATTCGAATGAGAAAGATTCTGAAGACATGAAAGTATGGTTAAGAAAGGCTTAAGAGAATTGAAAGTTACTACCTACACCAACAAGGTGCACATTCCTTTCCGGTGGCTCAATCGTAGAAACTTCATAGTTAACTGTGCTTAAGTTGGAGCAATTCTATATTGGGTGACCTCCTTGAAATTTTCATAGGATACATGTGAGTGAGGATAAAGCATGCTAAAAGAACCAGTGTTGGTTTGTGGGGACAACTTTCACTTCTAAAAGCATTCAAGACAAGCAAGGATGACATAGCCAAACCGCAGGGAATCCAGTGGAATATCAAGGCCATCAGGTGCTGAATCCAAATTCCAAACCCTGATTCGAATCCTAGACTTGGGACATTACATCAACACTTGCCTCAAGACTCAACACCCAACATACCAGCCTTCAACCAGCTCTCAACCACTTAACTCGAGGACCTAATATCACAGCTCAAGGTTCTCTAACCACTAAACAGCCTCACAGCAACCCAGACATACACACCCTAATGCATGCTTCCAAGACCATACATATTGTCAACAAAGTACCAACATGATTTCAACCTTAACATTATACTTTTCGGACAATTTTAACAGAACACGCTTGACACCACAATATATTTAAAGACTGAACAACAAAAACCACAACATGCTTAACAAACAGAAATGTCCCGATGATTAGGAACTAATTTGCAGAGACTTAATCGAATTGGCGAAAATGATTGAAGGCATTACCTACTGAACTTCGCTAAACAGTCTTAAAACACTTACCCAAAAATCCCCTGGTCCAAAACTACTAAGTTACACCGATTATAACTTGAATCTGGGAAAAAAAGGCGAAATTAAAGGTTAATAAAACCAAAATTCCAGCAACCACAACAAGATTTTAAGAGATTCGACGTCCTTTAACACTTATCAGACATCAACCAGTCTCCAAACCCGCTGGACAGCAGCTATAGTCCCCGGCAAACTCCGAATTTATTTTAAGCCAAACCAAAATCAAAATCACACTGAAAATGCCCACAAAACTGTGCCGGGAATTCACCTCAAACGATGCTGACCGACGCTTCTGACGATCAAACAGCGGAGACGGCGAGAGCGACGGTTGTGCACCGTGGTCGCGACCTGAGGAGAACAACGTGAGAAGGCCGAAAGAGAGAGAGACAGTAATAGAGAGGGGTAAGAAAAGAGAGAGAAGAGATTTACCGGTGACGGACGGCGTAGGATAATCGGCGGCGCGGGTGGAGTGGTGTGGAGGCTGCCGGCGAAGATGAAGAGAACGGGTGGCTGCTGGCGCTCACGAAAAAGATAGGGAAGATGATGATGAGGCGGGTCGGCGGCTTCTTATGATTAACCTGAAGTTTTATTTATTTTTTCTTTTTTTAAACAAGGCAAACCCTAATCCCAGTTTTTTTAAGTGCAGCCATTGGGGAAAGAGATTTCGAACTTATATATGGTTATTAGGACATTTGAATTTCAATTGAGTTATGTTCGTGAATTTGAACTTATACATGTTTATTAGTACATTCCAATTAATTGAATTAGATTTGTTTTAGCATTTTTTTTATACAATAATACGGTAAATTTGAACGACCTTTCTTAATTTTTTTTTATCTCCCCTTTCTAATATCCTTCATTTTTTTTATTTTTTTTTTAGGTTTTCAAATAAAATAAATTAGAAAGAAGAATGTGAGAAAACATTTGAATGTGATTTGTTTAGGGATCCAATAATTTGTTATTGAAAACAACAAATTTCGAAGTAAAAATAAATTAAAAAACGAAAATAAATTTCTTACTTTCACTTATGTTTCGTTCAATTTGAAATTTTGTTTGGTTGTGAATTTTAAAATATGGGTTATCGTCTTAGAAATTTGAAGAAAATATGTTTAATTTTCAAAAATTAAAAATTAAAATGAAACTAAAGGGTTATTAAACGATGTTCTAGCTTTTTATTTTTTATTTTTCAAAATTTAACTTATAAATACTACTTCTACGTATAAGTGTATTTTAGTAGTGTTTTCAAAATCAAAATTATATTTTTAAAACTAAACAAAGTATATCTCATTCGGTAACCATTTTATTTTATTTTTTAAAAAACTATGTTTATTTTCTCACAACTTCTTCACCATCCCTTTCATCTTTATTAACTAAACACTTGAATTCTTAACCAAACTTACCAAAAAATACTTTTTTATATATAGTTTTTAAATTTTGGTTTGGATTTTTAGGACACTCCTAAAATTGCATAACAAAACAAAGAAATCAATAGGTGAGAACTAGTGTTTATAAGTTTAATTTTAAAAAACAAAATAGTTATCAAATGAATTGTATTTTTTAAAAAAGTAGTATTTATTTTTTTGAATTGGCTATTAATTCAAATGTTGTTAGGAAAAATAAAAAGCAAACACAATTTTCAAAATTCAAATGTTTATCCAGTAAAGTCTAAGTTTTTATAGTCACCAAGGTTAGTAAATCGTTTTATATATATAAAAAAAAATGATTAGTAAACCTAAATAAATGAATGTTGATTAAAATGTTGTTATGGTCTTACCATTTTGGTTTTTATTTATTTAGATCCTTTGTACTTTCAACATCTAATTCGATCCACGTATCTTTAGGTTTTGTATAATTTAGTCCATGTATTTCAGGAGTTTGTTTCATCTCTATACTTTTTAAAAGTGACCAATTTAATATCTTTATTACCACAATTTCAATACAATACTACACTTAATTAGTTTTATGAAATATTGTCATAACTTTTGTATGATTTTTTTAAAAAATTGTGTATAGAATTATAGTTTAAAATTTTACGAATATAAACTAAAATAATCACTTCTTAAAGTAGATAATTTGAAAGTATAATGACTTTAGATAATTTTAAAAAATTAAAAAATATAGAAACAAAAATAATTATTTAAAAAATACAATGATCCATATAAATCAAAGTAAGATAGAAACTTTTTTTTTTAATATAACAAGTTTATATATAGATTAGGAAGATCTGTTTGGGAAGTAAGCAGCCCCTTTGACATCTGTAAAGAATTCTCTATGTGAAAACATAGAGACAAGAAGATTGATATTTGAACAGGAAAAAGAGTGGATCTGCAGGATTCCAAATGAATTGGCTTATTCGAAAAAAGTCTTGTTACTTGGAAGATCTATCTCGTGTCTGGTACTACACGACTCCACTCTTAAGAACTCCGAATCATTCTCTTGAAACTCATCCTTTTCGTGATAAACGATTTGCTTGCCCCGAAATGACCTGGCCCAATAGGAAAAACTCAATTCATTGAGCCTTTCGATATAATCAAAATTGGAGGAAATAGCAAAATTAGAGGGGTCCTCTTGATTTTTGTCAAAAAACGACAATAATAAGATTTTTGGCAAAAGCGTGCCGTGCACATGTCATTTACTTTTTTAATCCCCAATTTGCCCTTGGTATGATTGGATAACAACTTTTATGATTTGATTACTATGTAATTGTTAGACCGTGTATCAATTCTCAAAATACAGTGTAAATGGAATCATCGGTTATGAGACCGTGTATCAATTCTCAATAGAAATACAGTATAATTAGAATCGTCAATTATGAGATTTCAACCTAACGGATTCACAAGATAAAGGTGCCAAATTTTTCTCCCATTTTAAATTTTGAATTAGATTTAATTACTTTGAAAATATTAAGAATTAATCGATTTTTAATTTGTTTGTCACTCCATATTAATCGATTTTTAATTTGTTTGTCACGATTTCGATTTATCTTTAGATTTTTCATTATCTTATTCATTTTTTATTATTTTAAGTTTGATTAAAATTTGTGATTCTAATTTGGATTTTATTTATCATTCTTTGTTTTTTTTAACAATCTTTTATTCATTATCATCTTATTATATTATTATATTATTTTAATATTTTGGATATACTATTCATTTTATCAATATCTCAAGAAAGGCCTGTATTTTCTACAAACAACTGTCCACTAATTCAATCTTTCTGTTTTCCTTATGATTCTACAACGAGTGAGAATTATGGAATGGAAATTCATAAAATATCACAATTATCGTGTTGTTGAGACTTATATTCCATTAAATTATTCGTTCGACAAATTGTTGATTGTATTCAAGGTAAGCTTTTTTCGTCTTACAATCTCTATGTGTCATTTGAAAGTTTACTGAGATGGTTCCAACAATTCGAATTTAGAATCTTATTCGAACCGTTGAGATAAGGATGTTTGTGGCTTATGGTAGTTTTATCGAAATTCCCTCATAGTGATTTATGTGTAGTTGTTGATGTCGTATCGTTTGGTACTTCTAGAAATACAGTGTATTTGAATAGTGAATTAGCAGAATAGAACATTACTTCCAACAGTCAGATTGGAATACCGAAATAATTGATTTTGAAGCTTTTGAAACATACCTCGTCCCCACTTTTGGGAATTATTGGTTTTTCGTTTGCCAACTTTTTACCACCACTTATTCTAGCAACCCTCAATCTTTCACTAGCCCTCGTTCTTCTTTCAGTTTTCTCTTTGTTCATAACTTTA
This sequence comes from Benincasa hispida, assembly GCF_027475165.1. Lineage (NCBI taxonomy): Eukaryota > Viridiplantae > Streptophyta > Magnoliopsida > Cucurbitales > Cucurbitaceae > Benincasa > Benincasa hispida. The sequence continues at coordinate 25,451 of NW_028326839.1, forward strand.
ATCCTCTTTGAATGTATCTAAAAGGGTTTATTGTTTTTAAATTCTTGCCAAAATATTTCAAATAAAATATTAATTTAATACTATTTCCTAAATCTATAATTATTTTTTAAAAATATAAACATCTCTACATATAACATCCAAACATTCATTTTCAACAATTATTTGTTATCTTTAATGGTCTGGAACCACGTATATAGGAGATTGCACTACATTGTCAAAAAGAAAAATTGTATGATGTTTCTGATTTCGCTACATGTGAAGACGATGTGAAGATCATGGAAATCAACAAGTTTCTTCTTTCATGAAATAGGTTGCTTGGAATCGTGTTTTTGCTCTTAAAATATCACTTTTGGGGTCCCTTTCAACGCTATGAGTTTCCATTTCCCTTAGTTAGATAAACGAAAGTTAGAGAAGAGCTATATGAGAAGGCCATGATTTACAGCCACTTACTAGAATGAACGCGATTATTGTGAGAGTTTGCATAGATTTCTTGTTGTAGGTGGATTGATGAGTGAAGGTTTGTGGTTGGTTGCCCGAAAAGAAATTCGTTCTCGCTTCATGGTTTGTTGATGTTGGTTGAAAATGTTTGAAATCCCTAATTTTGTTTTGGAGAAGATTGTTTGGGATTTTGAATGAACTCCTTGATTTGTGCATCAATCTTGTCAAGTAGGTCTTGATTTGAGGTTTGGCACGTGCATTGATTACCTTGGTAAGTTGTTTGATTATAGTGTATTTTGATGTTTTTTTAATTGTCTAGAAACTCTTCAAATTTTATATATGAAAGTTTGGTGCTTTAATTCAGGTGGGGTATTTTTGACAATTTCACACCTTTTTTATTATTAATTTTATGGTGTTTACCATTTTTACCATTTTTTTAAAATTTTTTTTTGCTATTTGTCCAAAGTAAACCTTAAATTTTGTCATTTATCTTGTCACCCCAAATAAAAAGCCCTAGAGGGTGCTATATTCTAAGAGCCCAAATTATGTGATTGAATAAATTCTCTCCTGTCTATTTCGGGTATGAGAATTCCTTCTCCTAACTCCGATTTGTATTGTTCATAGAAAAATCTTTGATCGTGACAGAGATGAAAGATTGAATTTTTTTACCTCTGAAAAGAAAATCATACTAATTATTGTTGAATTAAACCTTACTTTGACTACCATGAACCATCAATACAAATTTACAAATTAGCACGTGCTTTTTGTGCAAAATTTGATATTTTAGATTTGTCTTCTCAATGATTGAGGCAAGTTTCGAGTTCATTGAAGAATTGGGTATTCTTAGCCACCCACCAAGTTGATGGGAAGCCTTGAAATTCATCGGCTATCTAATTTACAGCCAAAGATTAAAAGAATGGCCACGAATCCATTGAAATTGACATCCATCCATATCAATGGCTCAGATTCCTATTTCATCAACAAAGACACCACATCCGTTGATTGCTTCCCAAACAACACAAATCGACTTTAAAATAACAAAAAAATGCTTTGGTCCCAATGCACTCATGTTTCTAGAAAAATGCTTAAATGCATATTGGATAATACTAAACGTGGTATATTTCATTAAATTATTTCAACATAATTTATCCTGGGACAAATTATTTTTATTTCTTTTCTAAAATATGTTAATTATTGTTTTGAAATCCTATCCAATTTTTTCATGTGATAAATCTTTTTAATAAATCTTTTCGAGTTTTTTCACAGTTGGGTTAAAATGAGTTCTAAATATAGAGGAAAGCATTTAAGTATTACTCATAAAATAAAGGGATTGAATTTCATCCAAACAACTTCTAAAAAAAATTGCTTTCAATAATTAAAAAAAATGTATCTTATAAAGACATTCAACGAAGCCAGTATAATGTGACGATCTCATAATAAGAGTACCATATAGATTAAAAAACATGCATTCCCTAATAACTACTATATATAAATTTGAGATATTCTTAGAATTTTTTTCCTAATACTTAAATTACAAGTTCAGTCCATAAGCGATTGTGTTTATTTCGTCTCTTTAAAAAAAAAAGTGTCTAGTAAATTTTTAAGTTTTTTAATTCTATATATAAACAAACTCTAAATTGTGTATTTAATAAGTTTTTGACAAATTAAAAATTTTTAAAAATCAATTAATCTTAGTTATATGTAAATTTCAATTTTATATATAATAAAATCCTAAACTTTCAATTTTGATATACGTAAAAAATAGTCCTCAAAGTTTTTCATTTTACACCCTTTTTAGACAATTATTTTAATGTTCATCTCGTACATCTCGACCAGAATCGATATTGGGATCAAACTAAAAATTTAGCTTATTTTAAAAACACATTCAAACCATCGATTTTCTTAGACTTTTTTGGTGAAATCTTGCTGGACAATTTTTCTTTCAATTTTGTGTCAAAATTGTTAAAAATTAAAAAATCGAGGAACTAAATTTATAACTTATTGTCATTTAATACATCCAACAATGCAAAACTGTTAGTTTAGTTAAAAACTAACAAATTAAAGCAGACAATGGAGTATAGCCACATAAACAACAAGCATGGGCCTTTCTTGGCTCTGGACGGTTCACCACATGCTTATCACGTTGAAAGGCCTTTCTCTTCCTGCCCATTGGCTTGCTTGGGTTCTAAAAATAGAGTCTCCATTGATTCCAATTCTGACTTTGATTCTGATTCTTCCATGTTCTTCAAATGACAAGGTGTTTCTTCTTCAGTATCACAGAGACCAAAAATTGGTGCCATCGTTATAGCTTCATCAAATCCGGCCTCCGATCCACCGTTACAGATCTCAAAGACGGCACCACAGTCCATTGTTGGGTCCCCAACAACCCAATTCACACCAAACCCAATCTCCTTTTAATCCATGGCATTGGAGCTAATGCACTTTGGCAATGGGGGGATTTCATTCCAGCCCTCGTACCTCATTTCAATCTCTACATCCCCGATTTGATCTTCTTCGGCGACTCGTTCACCACTCGCCCGGACCGGACAGAGTGGTTTCAAGCTCAGTGTCTAATCCGAGTTATGGAAGCTAACTCGGTGGTGAAACTCAGTTTGGTTGGGCTTAGCTATGGAGGATTTGTTGGGTACAGTATCGCGGCGCTGCGCCCTGAAATGGTGGAGAAAGTGGTGATTTGTTGCTCTGGGATTTGTGTGGAAGAGAAGGATTTCAAAGATGGCTTGTTGAAAGTCTCTGATTTGGAGGAAGCCACAGCCATTTTGGTGCCACAAAAACCAGATAAGCTTAAACAGTTGGTGGGTTACTCGTTTTTCCGGCCGCCGCCATTGCGGTTGATGCCTTCTTGTTTGCTCAATGATTTCATTGAGGTAAGGCTTGTCATCGAACTTCTAACCTGTAAAATATATACCAAAACCAATACTATAGTCAAGTCGACCTTTTTTAGCCGAACTAATTTTTCGAACTTCCTACCTACATTATCAATTTGATCTAAAGAGATGTTACTATTAATTGTGAATCTATACATTCTTTTGTTAATTCCAGTGCAATATTAAGTTCATGACATCTATATTTGGTATTACATATTAAATTCTTCAAATTATTAAGTTGCACAAGTTCAGGTTGAATACAAACCCAAACATAAGCTACATATTTATACACCAATTTATAGTTCTATAAGAAACAAACTCATTTTGCCCTCTTTTTTGTGTGTGTTAATTTGATTAGTTTAACTTTGGGCATTGTGGTAGTCAATGTGTTTAGACCATATTGAAGAAAAGAGAGAGCTCATTCGAACTATTCCCAGAGGAAGAAAGCTTTCAGACCTTCCCAAGATTCACCAGGTGGGATTGCTATTCATTACAACTTATCCACATTAGCTTTAAACAGATCGTTAACTGTTTGTCTTCAATACCATTCCATTATGATTATGATTATATTTGATCGTTTGTTTCAAGTGAAATTGGGAAGGTTCAAAAAGTTAGAGTTGGGTTAAATTACAGGAATTAACTTTGAACTTTGTATCAATTTAGTTGATAAACTTTTAAAAATATTTAATAATTCTTTAAACTTTTAATCTGGTGTACAATAGATAACTTTAAAAATTGATTGATTACTAACCCTTAAACTTCCAATTTTACGTCAAATTCTAATATATTTTGTTATTTTTAAAAATTCATCTAATTATCAAACACACAATTGAAAGTTTAAAATTTCATTGAACGTAGTATTGAAATCTATATCGATTTATTATCATTATTTTCTAATATATCAAAGATTTATTAGACTTGAAATTGAAAAGTTCAAGAACTTATGAAATTGGAAATTTAGGAACTTATAAAACATAAAATTGAAAGAAGTTGAACCAAACAGGCTAAAATTCCAAAGTTAAAATACTAGACTTGTAATTTACCATTTTCCAACTCCGTTGCAGCGGACGATGATAATGTGGGGAGAACATGATCAAGTATTTCCATTAGAATTGGGTCACAGATTGAAAAGGTGAGTAATCCAACTCCTTAGAGCAAACCATAGATCAAATATTCTCAAATTAGAGCCAAATGATAAATGTGTTGGTCACTCGTTTGAAGTAGGCATTTAGGGGCCAATGCTACGCTTGTAGTTGTCAAGAATGCAGGCCATGCCTTCAACTCAGAGGAGCCAAAGGAGTTTCTCAACCATTTGATTTCTTTTCTGGTTGATTCATAGCCTTACCTCCTCATCCCTCGATGTTTCCGCAGTTCAAATTCACAAACGACATCATCAAGAAAAATAAGATGAACAACATCAAAAGCTAGAGTGATCAAACGATCAGTAACAAGAGAAGAAACATACCTTGACCATAGCTCAATTGGTACACTAAAGAATTAAATTTCTTAAAGGAATTTTTTATATTTGCCATTTTGTCTCTTAATTCCAAGAAGTTCTAGACTCCGAAATCTTTAACCATAAAATGTGTCCCATGTCCCTCAACTTACAAGATTTAAGGTGTACCTCTCTTGTACTATTATCGTGTCTATTTTAATGTCTGGCAATTATTCCATCTGATGACTAATGGGACCAAGGACTAGCATCAAATAATATGAAATAGTAAAACCATGAGTTCTATAATTATGAGCCTATTCTATTCCATTCCAATAGTTTTTTTTTCCGTTATCAACCAGAAAAGATTGTGGGAACATATATTGATAATAAAGCATAATATTGCAACCACAGTCAATCAAGTAGATAATAGTTCTCATACTAAACGGATTCACTTAATTTTTAAAGCTAATGGTTACAAAGTGATAATAGATTACTATTCTATAACACTACTAAATAAGCAAGAAAAGTGGCACAGCTATATATGTCCTGCCCTCCTACGATCATGTCAACAGTAATTAGCTGTGCAAAATATATAGATAGTCAATAATTGTTGCAAGGAAGTTCTTAAAAAAGATGTCTCTCGACTGACTAAAGATAGTTCGAATATCTTGCCTCTGCTCAAGATTCATCAGCAGCTTTAGATGGCTCACCTGTGGTAATTAAATAAAAGAAGATTAGGTTGCAAATGTATACAAAATTTTTATTCATGGCCAAATACCTGCACAATGCTCAAGTGCCAACTTGAACATGCATGAACTATAACAGAAAATTAGTATCATGATTTCTTGAAAATAATAAACATAAGCGTGAAAAATCAATAAAGTTAGGCCAAAGTTTCCAAAGAAATTCCATTTGATTCATGGTAATTTTTAATAGCTCCCGACTCCAAAGCACTATTTATATTAGACTAAAACTGGTCTGTATCAAAATGAAATACATTTCAGGTACTAGTTCAATATAGGGAAGCTGATACCAGCTTTGCCCATGACGGGACCTGTAATATACTCAACAAAAATCTTTCTTGCAAACAGTTCTCATAAAATGCACCACGACAGTCCCCCAATTTCTAGGAGAAGCGGAGTTGGTCACTATGATTTGGAGCTCCCGCATGACCTTAAAGGCTATTTATTTATAGCACAGCTTGGCCCTCCCCCTCCGACTGGGGACTACTGAGCCAACCTAAGGTGATTCTTCAATAAAAAGTTACACTTGCGACTAATATATCTTTATACTGAGACATGAATACTACTTAAAAGTCCATTTCAATCATCAATATAGAACAAGTGAAGTTTGACTGTAGGTAAGGATGGGGGGAAAGGAAAACGAGGATTCATTGAAATTTACCTCCCTCATCTGGGAGATCTGAGGTCCATAACGTGAGATTATCCCTCAGCAGCTGCATAATGAGGGTACTGTCCTTGTAGGATTCTTCATTGAGACCGTCGAGTTCAGCTATGGCATCATCAAAAGCTTGTTTTGCAAGGTGACATGCCCTGTCACTCAATAATAATATTGGACACGATGAGATGACAGCTTATTTTATTGAAGCAATCAGATAATAGACTCCATGTCATGTGATGAAAAATGATGCAACAGTAAAAAGAAAATCGAAGAGGTAAAATCAACCTCTCTGGGGAATTTAATATCTCATAGTAGAAAACAGAAAAGTTGAGCGCCAAGCCAAGTCTGATGGGATGTGTTGGAGGCAGATCAGAGCTTGCAATGCTTGAGGCAGACTGCATAAAAATAACTTCAATTACTAATCTGACAATAGACATAGGACTGTCGAAGAGAAAAAACAGAGAAAGACAGACAAATGGAAGTGAAAACGACATACGGAGGCTTCAGAAAACACCAAAAGAATTGTACTTACCTCATAGGCCTTCATCGACTGGTCTGCAGCTTCTTCACGTTCATGGCCAGATTTAAACTCCGCTAAGTATCGGTTATAATCCCCCTTCCTGCATTTGAAGAATGCATAAAATCTTACTAAAAAGTATAATAAAAAGGCAGATCAAAGCCATAGCGAGATAAATGTTGTGGAGCAACTAAATAAAATGTATAATAAAGTTCAATAGTGGGAGGTAAGATCAATTACATTATCAAGTCATGTGCATTTTAAAAATAGTTGAATTTATGTAAGTATTCAGCACTCTGAACTAAAAACTAAGGGAAACAAAACAGAAGCAGATGATAATGATCCTTACATCTTATAGTAAAAAACATTGGATTCTCCGGAGGAAGAAGATGGTATGAGATGCTTGTCGACAACAGTTAAGATGTCGTGGCAAATTCTCGCCAGTTCGTCTTCAACCCTCTGCCTGTACTCCTTTACCCTCTTCACATTAACCTCGTTCTTCTTTCCTTCCTCCTTTTGTTCAATAGATGATAAAATACGCCATGAGGCTCTTCTTGCCCCAATAACGTTCTTATATCCCACAGAGACCAGGTTCCTCTCCTCCACAGTAAGTTCTACGTCCAACTTTGCTACGCTCTTCATCATTTCCACCATTTCTGAGATACACCCAGATGAAATCATGTATCAGTCAAATCAAAAGTACTGGAAAACAAAACACAACAACACTATTCTCAGTTCGTCCTCAACCCAAACAAATTTCAAATGTCACATATCACAGGTCAGCCGATTTACCGCATATGCACGAAATGCATCGCTCTATTTTCTTCAATTAAAGTACAATACTCCAAAATCTTCATGAAGTAATTTCAAGTTTCCAAGGTTAAAACGAAGATCATACAAGTTCCCGGATAAGTTTCAAAATACAAAGAAAACCCTAATCGTCAAAACTATCCAGTTCAACAAAACCGCAATAAGAACCATAAAAAGGAGAGTTAAAACTGGATTAAAAGAACAAACAAAATGGTTTAACGAAACGCACCATCATATCTCTCAGCTTGTTCTGCAAGTCTGGCCAAGTAAACAAGGTGCTCTCTCTCCTTCTCCATGGCCAGAGCTCAGTGGAATTTCTCCGTCCGAGAAATGCCTTTTCGGCCGTGTGTTTTGGTTTGATTCTTCTTGTTGTTGTTCTTGCTTCTACATAACCGCTTCCTGAGATACTGTAGTTCGTGGGATGACCGTCGGATGGAGGGTAGTGGAGAATCTTGGGCATTTTGGACGGCTAGGATTGGGTTTAGGATTTGGTGAAGAGTCTTGATTCTCGTGAATGGAGGAGATGAGCCGTTGGATTGTGGAACCGTTGAATCCGGCGCGTGATGGGAAACACAAGGTAGGAAAAGAGACCAAGAGAAAAAGGCGTTGGTGACGGTCCATGTGGGGGACTGTGACGTCAAGTGGGTCGGTATGGAAAAAGGAAACTCAATGAGAGGGCGTTTTGTGCAAAAGTAGTTAATTGAGTTAAGTTAGTAATTACTATCTAGAGAATTAAATTATCTTAAAGTTAAATTGTTGTGTTTATTGTGTAGAGTTGAATTGATAATTATTATTTGGGTTTGATGTGCATAATTGAATTGAGTTGTATTTGAAAGTCTCTGTTTGGATGCAGAGTTGAGTTGAGTTGAGTATCTGATACAATTTTTTGTGAATGAGATTAGTTCTAATTTTTTGTTTGTTTGTTTTTTATTTTTTAGTTTTATGTTTTGCTATTGTTGATTAATTTTCAACTATACACCTATTTTCTCAAACATAAACATAATAGATTATTTTTCATAAATTCTTTTAAAAAACGATAATAATTCTAATTCTCTTCGATATGTAAAACATACCACCAAAATATATTTCATATTGCTAATCTATTATGTATGTATATATATTGGTATATTGTATATTGTATGTATATATATTGAAGGTAATTATCCCAATTACTAATGAATTAGTATATTGTATGTATATATATTGAATCTTGCTAACTTAACATTATTATTTCACATATCGTACACTAGAATTAGAATTAATGCTGGATTAATATCTGAAAACATAAGAATTAACTAACAAATTTATAAGTTCTAATGAAAGTAATTAACAAAGTTCTAAGTTCAAATTCATTTGTTTGTGAAGATGTAGGGATTTAATTAACAAAATTATAAGTTTGATACCATGTTTATAATTTAATATACTTTTGATAGTGGAATATGTAAATGAATATACTTTTGATTAAACTTATGATTGAAATTAATTCGTTTGATAAATGAATATTTAAATTGATACAACCCAAAACTTAACAATACAAGATAATATTTTTCCCAATAACTTTGTGTTCGACATAGTCTTCTTCAAGAAATATAGGGAAAAAAAACTCCACATTCTCACAAGGAGAAAATGTCCAACATACAAGTCCAAAATACATAATCATGATACATTTGAGGTAAACAGACCTTAACAAGTAGAAGAAAGAAAGAATAGACAGGAATGAAGATCATTTCAAACTTAAAACTTACGAACCTCAAACTAGTTACGAAAGATATGTTTGATTAGTTTAGACCCTACATAGAAGAAAAAGAAGTGCAGTTAGACCATAATGATAATGTATGTTAATACGATTGAAGTAGTAATAAAATATACGAGATCATACCTTTGTTTCTGTTCGGAGTGAGCGATGGTGAAGATGGTCCACAACTAGAGGGCAAAATAATCGGTTGAGGGCCTAACAAAAACAAGAAAATGTTAGAGACATATCTTAATTCGGTTATAAGGAAAGAAGCAAGCATGCCTTATATGGATGAAATAAGTTGAGTTTGGTGGTGGAAGAAGGAAACAAAGTATATTGCAACAGCCAAACAACACATACTAGAATGGAAAACGAATTTAAGAGAAAGTTGAAATGAAAAGGAAGGTCGAGGGACTTACCAACACAGTTTACAAAGGAGTCTATGGAGAAGTCTAAAAAAATATGAAGTCAGATTGGGATATAAGTAGAGAATACAATAAGTAGAGTTGGTCATGAAGGTTAGGTAAACTTAAGTGTACCTAACCTCAATAAATTCAAACAGTAAACCCATATTAAAGAGAGTCAAGTAAAAAATAAATAAATTAAGTAATGGTCAGGTCACTATTAATTTGGTGTTTGAGCTAAAAAATGACATAAATACAACATAATATATCATACAAATTAGAAGACCTTAGGATTTCAAAAAGCTATTTCATCGGAACAAATCCAACTCTAAGCAAACAAAATAAACAGTTTCAACAATTCTAAAATGGAAGTCAATTTTAAGTGTACAAAAATTATATTCGTTTGAATGTTAAAAACAAATTTAATGGAATGAAGCAAAAGATACATTCACTCAGAAAACAGGTTGAAATGAAATAAAACTAAAACATAAATCATACTCAAAAGATAAGGAAAAACGGATTCAAAGGAAATAAACAAAAAAAAAAATCATTCAAAAGATAAGGAAAAACATAGATGCATGCACTTTTTTAATCTAAAAAAATAGTTTCAAATCATCATTGGCCTTCAAAAGATAAGGAAAAACGGATTCAAAGGAAATAAACAAAAAAAATAGTTTCAAAAGATAAGAAAAAACGGATTCAAAGGAAATAAACAAAAAAAAAAAATCATTCAAAAGATAAGAAAAAACATAGATGCATGCACTTTTTTAATCTAAAAAAATAGTTTCAAATCATCATCGGCTTTTAGGGGAAAAAAATAGAAAACAAACCTGTTACTGGGTGGATTGACCCCACCAAACTCTAATAACAGTCTACATCCCCTACTAGGAATTAACTTGCCTCCAATTTAGATGGAAAAGCATAAGAAAAACGACAAGGGAAGGTTACATGATTTAATATTGAAGCAGCAAGAGAAAATCTGGATAAAAAAGTATGGAAAAGAGTCAAGAAGCAGAACGGATATGAGCAAGGGAAAGAAAAACAGAGATGGATTTAATACAATATAAATGAATAAAAAAAATATAACCCATTGGAGCCAGTGGAAAGAACAGTAGACAGTAGTTGTAAGAGGAAGAAAAAAATTATAAAAATTATAAAGGTTTGCAAGGAAGAAATTCATACATGGAAGGAAGAACATCAAACATGCAAGGAATAATATCAAACATGCATGAGGAAGAACAGAGACAGATTTAATAGCATATAAATGGATTAAAAAAAAAACTCATTTGACCAAGTGGAATAGTAGACAGTAGGAAGAAAAAATTTATCAAGGTTTACTTTAGACAGTACAAAATCGAAATAAAAATAGAACCTTCAACAGTCCCGAATTAGAAAATCAAACATGGAATGAAAAACATTAAACATGCAAGGAAGAATATCAAACATGCATGAGGAATAACATAGAAGAATTTAATAACATATAATGGATTGAAAGAAAAAAAAACCATTCAAGCAAGTGGAACAATAGACTGTGGGAAGAAAAAAATTATCAAGGTTTGCTTTGGACAGTCCGGAATCGGAATTGCAAAATAGAACCTTTAACAGTCCTGAATAAAAAAATCAAACAAAGAAGGAAGAACATCAAACATGCAATGAAGAATAACAAACATGTATGAGGAAGAACAAAGACGAATTTAATAACGTATATATATATAACCCATTTGAGCAAGTGGAACAGTAGACAATAGGAAGAAAAAATTATTAAGGTTTTGCTTTGGACAACTAGAATCGAAATAAAAAAATAATATCAAAACATGTATGAGGAAATCAAGACGAATTTAATACAAAATTTTGGTGTAGAACAAAGTAATCACAAAAAAAAAAAAAAAAAGATATGAACAAAAAAACCTAGATCTACTACAAAATTAAAAAAAAACCCAAACTATTGGTTAGACTAGCAAAAAATCATTTGTATCTACCAGATCTACAATGAAACGAATGAAAATAATAAGACATATAGAGAACCAAAAAACCCCGAATCAAAAAAATGAGAAATGAAGAGACTGTACATAGAAAACAAAAAAAATACATGCAGAGACCAAAGCTTAGAACGAAGAGATGAAAAGAATACAACACATTCCAAGAAAGCCGAGAAACGAGAGAGACATACAACACATTCATGCTGGAGGGAGAACGAAACAGACCATACTAAGAAAAATTAGCCTCACCAAGATTTTTCATATTAAAATGAGTGCTCAACAACTTTTTTGTTTCATTTATAACAAAAATTATTTGAGCCAAAGATCAATAATTCATTAACATATAGGCTAATAATAACATGAGAATCTTTTCTTGATTTATAATAGATGCACTTGTTACCTTCATTTCGTTTATAAATTATAAACATTGTTTAGCATGCAAAAATCATGCCATTGCTTTGGAGCTTGCTTTAAGCCATATATGGAGTAGTAAGCTTACAAACTTTGTTCTCTTGTCTAGGCTCTATAAAACCTTCAAGTTGGTTCATATAAATTTCTTATTCTAAATCACCATTTAGAAAAGTTATTTTCACATCCATTTGATGAATATCCATATAAAAAATTGTAGCAATTGCAAGTAACAATCTAATGGGATGTGATTCTTGTAACTGGAGAAAAGGTATCAAAGAAGATAAAATCTTCCTTTTGTTTAAAACCTTTTGCGACAAATCTAGTTTTATATTTGTCTATACTACCATCTGGTTTCAATTTTTTTCTTACGACTCATTTACACTCAATAGTTTTACAATTTGGTGGTAAATCAACTAATTTCCAAGTTTTATTAGAAATTAATGATTCCTTCTCATCATTTATAACCTCTTTCCAGAAAATTGCATCTGGAGATGTTAAAACTTCTTGCAAAAATATTAATGTTTCCTGAACATTGTAAACATAAAATTTGTCACAATTCTTGCTCTTTTACTCCTTCTCAGTTCAACTAGAGAATTGTTATCATTGTCATCACTAGGAGTAGAGGAACCAAACTTAGAAGTTTGTTCATTACTTTGACCTCCACTATTTCTTGACTTGAAAGGAAAATTTTCTTCATGAAAAATTGCATTATTTGATTCAGAAATCACATTATGTTCAATATCAAGAAATCTATAGCCTATCTATTAATTGCATATCTAAGAAAAACAGAAGTGGTAGCTTTAGACCCTAATTTTGGCCTTTTAGAATCTATTAGTCATAAAAAAGCTAAACATCCCCAAACTCTTATATATCCCAAATTTGGCTTATACCATTTCCATAATTGAAAGATGTAATCTTTGTCTTTTTATGTGGCACTCTGTTTAACACATGACAAGTAGTCAAAACCATTTCACCCTGAAGATTAAAAGATGCACTTGATTCTAGTAGCATAACATTAATCAAACCAGTTAAGGTTTTATTTTTCCTCTCTGCTACTCCATTAAAAGTATGTGAATATGGGAGAACAATCTCATGAATAGTTCCTAATGATTTGAATTCAGATGATTCATATTCTTGACCTCTATCACTTCTAATTCTTTTAATTTTTCTACCAAATTGTCAACTTCGAGGAGTTTTTTTTTTAAAAAAAAAAAAAATTCTCAAAAGCATCACTCTTTTATTTTTCAATAAATAAACATGAGTATATTTTTTAAAAAACATTGATAAAAGTGATAAAATATCTATTTCATTCTCTAGTTAAAAATCTTCAAATTCACACAAATTAATTTAGTATTTCTTTCAACACTTTTATGAGGTCCTTTTGTGATTTTAGCTTTGCTGCATATTTCACATTTCTCAAAATTACTTTTTAAGCTAGGAATTAATCCAAGGCTACTCATCATCCCCACATATTTATTATTTATATGACATAAATGAGCATGCAAAAAATTTAAATATTAGAGCATATAAACTGAACGAGTAGATTGCTTTATTGATATTTTCAATGTTCAATTTAAATATTCCATCACAGGCATAACTTTTTCCAACAAAAGTTTCCTTTTTTTGTTATCATATACTGATCAGATTCCATAGTCTGTTTAAAGCCAACTTTATTAAGAAGATAACTCTAAAGGATGTGTGAACACCTGATGCAGAAGTGGATCATAGCTCCAGTTTTATTTTTACAGAAACAATCATAATTTCAAAGGACGAAAAGATAGAATACATTCTAATTAAACATGCTATACAAAATTTTTAGAGGAATTAAGGGATGAAGATTTCACTCACCTTTGAAGACCAGATTATCTTCGTGCTTCCCTTCTGGTCATGAACTTAACAAATTCTCCCAGAGGCTCAAACACACCAAAAAATTGCAGCAACACCATAACCCAATACAAGACACCAGCATAATCAAACCTCGGTATTCTTGAAGGGTGAGAATTGACGAGAGTGTGTGGGCTTCGTTTTAATTTTGGTAGGGAGGGAATTTTGTTGAGAGAAAATTTTGCAGATCTTTAGTGGGATAGGATGAATGTTTTCTACGTTGATTGTAGGGAGAAGATGGATCCCAGAAACCAACTTCCCCACTTACACATCACGGGAGAATAAAGGGGAAGAAATATCTCCCTCCATAACGAATTAATTAAAAAAAACACTTTTAAATTATATATATTAACCAATTTGCTATATATATCATATATTAAAATTATATGTTATATCTACTATAATATATAAACTATAGTTTATATTATATCATATATAATATAAACTATAGTTTAACATTCTCTCATTTAAGCTATAGTATTTATATGAATCACATTCATATAATTAATATTTGAATCATATTTAAATATTTATTTTTATCTCAAATAAAACTTTATATTATAACGTATCATATACATTATATTAATTATATCTCATATAATTAATTCCCTATATTAATTTGAACTATTCAAATTAATCAAAATTAATTCGATTCTCACTTATCTCAATTGAGCTATTGAGGTGACCTTATGGACCTATAGGTTGAAGCTCTAATAGTAGTTGATTAATTAATTAAACTCTTTAATTAAATTAATCAACTTCCATTAACTGTTGTTCACTCCATTAATGATTGACAGTTGCACTCTTCGCACTACAAATATATTTCTGTGTCCATTAGATATAACCAATCAACGGTGCATTGACCCTTCACAACGCTTATAAGTATAGCTAGGTCAAATTATCGTTTTACCCCTATTCATCTAACTCCTTGTGTAACAACCTGTGTGTTCATAAAGTTGAATTTATGAATTTTGTATTAGTTGAGGACATTTTATTAATTTCGAGATTTAGTTGTTTAAAGGAAACACTTTTGATATTCACGTCGCATTAATTTGACATTTATGTTAATGTCGAAGATTTAATTTAAATTGGAGAATTGACTTTTAATTTTGGAATTTGGTTTTGAAGAGGAAGAGGAAAGGATTTCAAATGTATATACATTTATAGTTATGTGTGTCTAGAAGGAAAGAATAAAATAAAATAAAGTAAAACCAAATAATATTTTACTTTATTTTTTATTTTCTTTTAAAAATATCTTCCTTCCCCCCCCCCCCCCCCCCCCCCCCCCCCCAACACACACACAAAAAAAAACCCTTTTCTTCCACCGCCGCCGACACCTACTCGAAGCAAGCCAACGCACCACACCTAGTCATTTTCTGCTCACTACCAACCTCCTCGTCGTCCGCACCGTGCCTCTCCCTGTGCCCAAGCTGCCGTCATGCCCCACCTATAAATCATGAGAGCTTGCGCCTTCGTACGACATAGAGCTTGCGCCACTCGTTCATGGTTCTAGCAGCCAGAGTATACTAACATGCAATGAAAGAAATCAGAATCAATAAGCACTCTAATTACACTTAATTTGAGTTTAAAACATGCTTTTCAAAACTATTTTATAAGAGGGTTTGAGTAATAAATTACCTTTGATGGATCCTCCTCAATTTCAGCAGGATATCACGAATTGGTGTTTCAAACTTCAAGCAGACCACCAAAAAGATCTTTTCTACTAAACTCTAGCAAGGATTGTGTGGTGGAAACACTAAATTAAGCTGAATTTAGATGAATTTGAGGAAGGTTTATATGGGTTTCAATTTCTGTAGAATATTGGGAAGTATCTTCAGCATGCATGGCTGTTTCTTTAGCCTAAAGCTTCAATTAATAGAGTCTTTACCATGCATTTAGAGTGCTTGCATGAAGGCCAACACCTACTTCATGAAATTAACGAAGCATTGAGTGGATTTTGGTGAATAAGGTGCTTGGCACCTAAAGTGGAATTTTTCAACATTTTGGAAATTTCCATTTTCCACTTTTTTATTTAAATCTTAAAAAATGATTTTTAGAAATCAATTTGATTTAACAAATAAACTAATTTATTTGTTTATTTGTTTTATAAAATCAATTTAATTAATTAATTTTAGAAAAACCCAATAAATACTAATTAATTAAACCTTTTAATCAATTTTATTAATTAATATCTTAATATTAAATTAATAAAACACCAACTTCACTACAATAAATTCAATTTCATGTAATTAACATTTAAATCATAATTTAAACATTAATTGATTCTCCAATTTAATTTCGATAAAATTAAACATTTCAATTGTATCGAATACAATTAATTGAAATCGAAATTGAATTTGAACATTTCAAATTCTTAACCCTAATTTCAAATCTCATCAAAATTACACAATTTACTAATCTAATTTACGAGCTAGTAGAGGGATCTTATGGACCTACAGATCATGAGCTCCAACGATTTACAATTAATTGGTTAAACTCTTTAAGCCAAATAAATCACTATTCGTTAACTATCAAGACATACCACTATAGCTCATAGTTACACTCTTCTCACTGTAGATATATTTCTATCCATTTTAACCATAATCGGTAAGTCGATTCTTCACAGGTCGTTCATATTTATAGCTGGGTCAAAATTACTGTTTTCCCCTGTAAATAATTAATTTTATTCATTATGGCATTAGTATGGAAGGTTAGGTAGCTCTTCGAAAGAGACTTTAATATCATACTAACTTGACTCGTTTCGTCTATGGTAGCCCCGTGAGCTTCTACAACATTAAAATGAACCATCATGTTTAGGACATGTTCCCTGACATTGGATCCATCTTTCATGTGCGAGTTATAAACATACTTTCACGGGCTATGCGCATGACTTCATGTTTCTTGTTGAGCATATCAGATATGCTCGCTAAGATATAGGCCCTTGCCTTTTCATTTGCCCTTACCCACCTATCATAAGCATCCCGAACTCTTCGGTTTATAGTCGAATTGGCAATAGGAGGACATTCCTCCGTCAACACAAACCTCAGATCATCAACTACTAATATTGTGTTTAAATTTGATTGGAGTTCGAATAACCCTCTCCACTAAATTTGTCGAAAGCAAGAAGTTGTATAATGGAGTTCGACATTGCTGAAAAATTAAACAAATTCTATTAAACTTATGAAATTAATTCCAATTTTAGCAAAAATTAATAAAGTATTCATATTTCTTTATTTATTTGCAACGATACTACAGTGAGTTAGAATAAGTGCTACCTGAGGCAGTCAAACATTCCTTCACTAAAACAAGATATACTTGACTAAATATTATTTCCAGAATAACTCATATTCCAATAGTCTTTTAGCTACCGTTTTCGGTCAAGAACTTACTAACACTTAGTAATTCTATAAGCGTATGTCACACCCTGCCCCCAGACTACCTTCTTAGCCTGGGAGAGGGCTACGACTATAGCAGTTATCAACCCTTGAGCTGACACTTATTGCCTAATGATTCTTGCGGAATAACTCTGATACCATACTATAACTTATACACAGCGAAATGATTAAGTCAAGGAGATAAACTATAACGGATTAAGTAGGTCCATCTTTTATTACGACAGTGATATAACATTTATACAACTTAAGGACTTAACAACAAAGTTTACAACGACAACCGTAAAAACCCTCCGGAAGTATAATGGGGGCATGTGGCAGACCTTGACCTTAGCAGCACCCTAGAACTCCTCATCTTTCACTATCTAGGGGAGGAGAGGGATTAAGAAAACATTTTGAAGAGTGTGAGCTACTAAGCCCAGTGAGTGGTTCTTTTAAGATAGAAATCACTTTGAAAATCATCATTTTTTGGAAAATCAATCACATGCCAACACTCGCATTATAACTCATGCACAGTCAAAGATATAATCATGCAACCAGTAATCTTTATCCCAAAAGCTATACGTAGCATGCATATCATATCATCAATCAATACAATCATCTATGGAAACCTTCCTATGACCTCAATTCCCGCCAATGTACACATCGACCATTTTATTTATCCCGCTAGTCATGCTTAAGTACTTGACCATATTTCCCGCCGGTCGTCACCGACTATTATTTTTCGTCGACCAAAGCCGGCCATATTTTTCCGCCGACCGAAGCCGACCATATTTTTCCCGCCAAGCACCTTTTGTTAAGTATGCTAACTATATCCCGGGCATAATCTTAGTTTCCACAGTCACACACAAACAATATCATGGCAATTATCCTATCACCAAAAGCATGTATTTTGTATCTACAGATGCATATATTCCAATATCAAAGAATAAAGCTAAGTGAATACTCATAATATGCATTTACTATCAACACTGTATAAACACACAATATTCTTTATTTATCAAAGCAACATAACACTCACGATATATCGGAACTATAACGCTATAACACTCACAATATGTGTTAATGATCAAAGCTATAACACTCACACTATGTGTTAATTATAAAAGCTATAACACTCACATTAATTGTTTAGGAGTCTTTCTAATAGTTCCCTTTTCTACCTCGGGCTCCCTTTTTACCCCTAGAATTCAGATCCAATTTACAGCTTAGATTACTCATAGTTCTAAACCTTAGATTGAGATACTTCCTTCTACAAAACTATTCTAAAATGTCTCAAGAAGCTTACCATAAAATCTTAGCTCATAACTCTTCATGGTTTAGCCGGAATCATCAAAAACATCAAGTCTAGCCCAACTTACCCGATAGCTCGACCCCTCTGTCTTTTTCTCATTCTTCAGCCCAATTCCTTAGAGCTTCTTCTTCGACAGCCTCACCATGAAAACTAGACTCTCTTATCTTTCAAATGCATTTAGGATTACATCAAACGCTCGAGTAGATTGGGAGATCTCCTCATCTCAAATTGATGCATTCTTCTTCATCCTCACTGTCCAATGCACTCTACTCTCCCCCTCTTTTTACGAATTTTATGATTTGTGATTTGGAAATGAAATCCCAAAGGCTCTATTTATAGGCGTCCAAACCTTCTATGGTGTTGACACCACCTACTTGGCTGTATGGCCATATGTTTAATCCTCCCTTTATCAACGTAGGCTGACTTCACCTTGGTTCAATGTGTTCTTCCCAAACGCATCTAACACAATTTCTTAGGGTTTAAGAATTTCTCTTAATCGGACACCTAAATTTTAATTGACATTTGCCCTTACGTCTTCAAGCTTTGTTTGTATTCAATTTAGGGTTTTCAATGCATAATCTATAAGATCGTTGCCAAATTCAATGCATAAATGCCCGACCGTTCGATGCACAGGTGGTTTCCTTCGATCGCGTGGGCGTGACGTTCGAATAAGGCGTTCAGGCTGCTCTCGCTCTCTCCCACTTTCTCGCTGATCTCGCTCTCTCCCATTTTCTCGCTCAAACTCTCGCTCTCTCCAACTTCCTCGCTTAAACTCTCGCTCTCTCTCCCATTCTCTCGCGTAAATCAATCTCGCTCTCTCCCATTCTCCCACTCAAATCAATCTCGCTCTTTCCCATTCTCTCGCTGGTGTCGCTCTCTCCACTCTCATTCTTTCCAATCTCGTTAGCTATTGTGAATATGGTTTATCTCCGTGCAACTTCCACACGAATTTTCCCAAATAATTTTCTATATTTTCCTCAGTTCTTCAATCCTTTCTTCACTATTCAGGATTTAAGTCTTCAAGGTTTTCTCTTCTTTTTATCCTTTTAGGGTCCCCTCTACTCATACTCTAGGATCAAATATGGTTATCGTAACTATAATACCTAACCATTAAAGTTTACATTCACTCTTACTAATTGTTGATCCACAGAAGGTGACAATTATTACAGTTATTATGACAATTGTAAAATTATTAGATTATTTACATAACATAGGATTTAACTTTCTCCTAATTAACCCTACATCACTTACTTAAGTAGGAAAATGGAGATCCGGGTTTCACAGCGTGGCCCGCCATTTTCAGATATTCTAGAATAGTATGAACATACCCCCTAATTTTGAAGACAATGTGCAAGGCGGAACTATAAGACCCTATTCATTTAATTTCTACAGAATATTGGGAAGTATCTTCAGCATGCTGATGTGTGTTTAATGCAATGAAATAATGGTGTAGAATGTGTTGGTGAAATATGCGTTGTGCATGCAAGTTTTCTCAACAAGATCCAAGTATAAATCCTACTAAGTTACCTGGTAAGTGATAACAGGCAGAAATGCATGTTATCATAGTGCTAAGTTCGTAAACAATGCTAGCTTGCGTTGATAAAATGTGTTAGATTGCGTCCAAAAAGCATTAAGTTTATTACATTGCGGTCGCACGCGTTCATCGCATAGGAACAGTTAATTTTTGTATTTTTATGCAGAATATGCGTTGACGCAAAGCGGAAATTGCGATCATAGGAAATCATTGGTCAAACGTAGCATTACCGCAAAACTTTACGGTGATTGTGTTACAAACAGTTGCTGAAGAAGGATTGCCACAACTTGGTCGGCGCAACTTGGTGGGTGCATCTGGCTGAAAGGCATAATTAATCACGATGGGACAAAAAGCTGATGATGGTCGAATTTGAATTAAGTTGATAGCCGCTAACGATAACAAGTACACTCAGCTTTTCGGTGACAAATATTCGGCGCATCAGTCAGGGAATTAAAGCCATCCCATCTGTGCAATCATAAGAGAGAAGCCGCCTTCCACCCTGGAAGCTCTATAAATAATGAAGGCATCCTTCAGAAAAGAAGTTCACCTGTTCACGAATTTAAGAGCTTTAGCCGTGTTCATAGTTTCCTTTTTATTTTAAGGCGGAGCACGAGAAGAGGTGAGACACCGGAAGATCGATCTAGGCAACTTGAGAGAGAACCCGGAGGCGTAGAAGTAGAGAGCGAGATTATCTTTTGACATGAGTAGAAAGACAGTGTAAAAGCCTGGGAATCAAGAGATTGCTACCAAGCTCTTTATTCTATTCTTGCCTTGTTGTTTTGTACTTCAACTTTATATTTATACAATGGAGGTTCTTATTCTACATCTGTTCACTCTCTTAGTACGCATGAGTAGCTAAACTAGTCAAATGGTTTGAGAAGAACTAAGTTAACATGACCTAGGAAGTTCATTGCTTGCGATTATCTTATATTATGCTGTGCCAAATATCCCTTTAGATCTACTCGAGAGAGAGTCTAAAGAAAGAACCTAAGACTCAAGAGAGCTAGGTTAGAATCTAGACTCGAGAGAGCAAGATTAGAACTATATAAATAAGAGATTCCATCACAACCTGTTTTCCCAAGTCCCTGAGTTCGACCCTGAACTTACCAGGAACTCAGTGGGGTTTACACTTGGATTCCACTGAGAAAACTTGAGTGCTCAACGCAATTCCATCCGCATTTCATCCATAATTTCACTTCATAAAATAACGTATCAGTAAGCCTAGGGCCGAATACAGGGACTAAGGACACAGTATGCGATGGTAAATTTTGATTACTTTGCGGTAACAAATGAATCAATGCGTTGGATGGTTTGTTGTTTAAGGTATAAAGTGTATGCGGTGGATTTGAGGAAAGAGTTAATTATGCGAAAGATACGATGAGTATGCAGATGAACGGGTTGAGAAGGTCTTTAGCTAGCGTTTCCTGAGAATGCGTTCAAGCTATGCGATCATGCTACACTCATGCGACAACAATTCATTTTCCAATGCAAATACGATATCTCCTAGTTCTAGGACGCATGCGATGTATGCGATGATGTCTATAGAGCTTATTCCTAAGTCTCTACTTCTTGCCTATGTGATGATGAAAGATGCGCACAGATACAAGGTGACCGCATACAATCATATCCTATCTCTAGGGTGCATGCGATGCGTTAATAACAAACAGAACTTATTCCTAAGCTTATATCTCTTGATTATGCGGTTCTAATCTGACTCTCCCGAGCCTAGATTCTAATCTAATTTTTCCAAGCCTAGATTCTATCCTTAGACTACCCTCCCGAGTATCTCTAAAGGACGAATGACGCATACATAATACAAGATGATCGCATAAAGTGAAGATCCTAGGTTATGTTAGCTAAGTACTTCTCAGCCCATTCAACAGATTTAGCTACTCATGCATAATGTAAAGAGAGTGGACATATATAAAGATGCAATTTCCATTTTATAAATAAGTTCAGAATAGAAATGGCAATGGAAAAATAAGGGTAGAGAGCTTGTAGCAATATCTTGCTTCCCAAGGCTTTTACACTGAGTTATCTCTATTCTGCCCAAAAGATGTTCTTGCTTCCACAAGAGTTGGCCCTTTCTCTATTTTCTATGCTTCTTGGCACTTTCTGAGTTCACTAGGATGATCTCTCGACGTAATCTCCCTTCACTTGCTTTTGCCTTCTAAGTATGTAAAATCTAAGTATATGGTGAAGAAGAACTCTAAAGTCTGAGGAGCAGAACCAAACTATCCGAACTTCTTAAACAAAGGTGGCCTTCGATATTTATAGAGCTTCAGGGTGAAAAGCTTTTTCTCTCGAATGATTGCACTGATGGGATGTCATTAATTCTTTGTCTGATGCGCTGAATATTTGTCACTGAAAAGTTGAGTGTACTTGCTACAGTATGTCGTTAACGACTTGTCAACTTAATTCAGAATCGACCATCATCAGCTTTCTATCCCATCGTGATTTATTAAGCTTTCATCTTGATGTGCTGGCTATATGCGGCCACCTTCTTGGGCAGATTTTCATGAACGCAAACGATCGTACAGCCTTGCGGTCGCAATCTCTTATGCGCTCGTACGCTAATTTCCTTGGATCGCAATTTCGCCTTGCGTTAACGCATTTTCCTGCATAAAATACATGGGTTAGCTGTTTTAATGCGATGGACGCATGCGACCACAATGCTGTAAACTTAATGCTTTTGGACGCAATATTATATATTTTTACCGTCGCGATTCTGCATTGTTTTATATCTTTGCACTATAATAACGTGCATTTCTGCCCATTACCACATGCGTGGCTATTTCTTTAGCCTAAAGTATCAATTTATAGAGTCTTTACCATGCATTTAGAATGCTTGCATGAAGGCCAACACCTAATTCATGAAATTAATGAAAGATTGAGTGGATTTTGGTGAATAAGGTGTTTGGCACCTAAAGTGGAATTTTCCAACATTTTGAAAATTTCCATTTTCCACTTTCTTATTTAAATCTCAAAAATTGATTTCTAAAAATAAATTTTATTTAACAAATAAACTAATTTATTTGTTTTATAAAATTAATTAATTTTAGAAAAAAACCAATAAATACTAATTAATTAAACCTTTTAATAAATTTTATTAATTTAATATCTTAATATTAAATAAATAAAACACCAATTTCACTACAATGAATTCAATTTCATGTAATTAACATTTAAATCATAATTTAAACATTAATTGATTCTCCAATTTAATTTTGATAAAATTAAACATTTCAATTGTATCGAATTCAATTAATTGAAATCCTAATTGAATTTGAACATTTCAAATTCTTAACCCTAATTTTAAATCTCATCAAAATTACTCAATTCATTAATCCAATTTACGAGCTAGTAGAGGGACCTTATGGACCTACAGATCATGAACTCCAACGATTTGCAATTAATCGGTTAAACTCTTTAAGCTGAATAAATCACTATTCGTTAACTATCAAGACATACCACTATAGCTCGATAGTTGCACTCTCCTCGCTGTAGATGTATTTTTATCCATTCTAACCATAATCGGTAAGTCGATCCTTTATAGGTCGTTCATATTTACAGTTGGGTCAAAATTACCATTTTTCTCCTGTAAATACATCTTGCTTCTTAAGCTCCCACTATCATCTATTGAACAATTGATTTATAGTACAACCTATAAATCATCGGGGCCCCGTTGTTCAAAACTAGGCATTAGCACTTAAGAGAACAACCTATCTACTGACCCTAAGTCGGATAGGAGTGAATTCCTTCTTGCAAAGCTATGTCCCCAGCTATCTATCCAGTCTTATCCCCAAAATGGGAGGCTTATTGAGCAATGTTGTTGGACTACTCTCACCTATGCAGATCAAAGGATAATCCCGAATAAACAGCTATCTATTCGGTCTTTTTGATAGTTTTCATTGATGATATCTTGGTTTATTCCAAGACGAGATAGAACATGAGGAGCATTTGCGAAAAGTTTTAAAGGCGCTGAGGGCCAATAAGTTGTATGCTAAGTTTTCTATGTGTTTGTTTTGGTTGGGTCAGTGTTCTTTCTAAGGCATGTGGTGTCGAAGGAAGGAGTCTCCGTGGATCCTACAAAGATTGAGGTAGTTTCGAGCTGGCCCCGCCCAACCACAATCAGCGAGATGCGCAGTTTTCTGAGGTTAATAGGCTACTACAGGCGATTTGTGAAGGATTTTTTTCGTATAGACACTTCTTTGACTCAGTTGACTAGAAAGGGAGCTTCGCCATCTAAAGTGAGGCTTGTGAAGGTAGTTTTCAGGATCTCAAGTAGAAGTTAGTTTCAGCCCCCATTCTTACAGTGCCAGATGGATCAAGTGGTTTCGTTATTTACAATGACACCACCAAGAAAGGATTGAGATGTGTGCTGATGCAGCAGAGTAAAGTGGTTGCTTATGCCTCTCGTCAGTTGAAGAACCATGAACGGGGTACCCCACCCATGATCTGGAGTTGGCA
This sequence comes from Benincasa hispida, assembly GCF_027475165.1. Classification (NCBI taxonomy): domain Eukaryota; kingdom Viridiplantae; phylum Streptophyta; class Magnoliopsida; order Cucurbitales; family Cucurbitaceae; genus Benincasa; species Benincasa hispida. The sequence goes on from NW_028326839.1 coordinate 50,040, forward strand.
GTAGTGGTTTTTGCTTTAAAGATCTGGAGACATTATTTGTATGGGGAGAGGATACAGATTTTCAATGACCATAAGAGTTTAAAGTACTTCTTCACTCAGAATGAATTGAATATGAGACAACATAAGTGGTTGGAGTTTGTGAAGGATTATGTTTGTAAGATTTTATATCACCCAGGGAAGGCGAATGTTGTGGCTGATGCACCCTAAGTAGAAAGGTAGCTCATTCAACAACCCTCATTACCAGATAGATTTCTTTATGCAAGGACCTAAAGCGGGAAGAGATTGCAGTAGTAGTAGAGGAAGTGACATAGTTGGCGCAGTTATCAATGAAACCAAGTTTAAGATAAAGGATTATAGATGTTCAACGGAGTGATCCTTATCTGATCGAGAAAGTTTATAAGGTGGAGTCAGGACAGGGTGGTGAGTTCTCCGTATCCGCAGAGGATGGTCTTCTCTATTAGGGACACTTATGCGTACCAACAAATAGTGATCTTAAGTGCAAATTATTGACAAAAGCTTACAGTTCCTTATTCTCGATACATCCAGGCAGTATCAAGATGTACCAGGACTTGAAGCATTACTACTGGTGGAACAACATGAAGAGGGAGATACCTGAGTTCGTCAGTAAGTGTTTGGTGTGTCAGAAGTGAAAGCCTCGAGATAGATGCCAACAGGCTTATTGCAGCCCTTAAGCGTTCCAGAGTGGAAGTGGGAGCATGTGTCTATGGACTTCATTGTGGGGTTGCCTCGGAAGCAAAAGGCTTCACTATGATTTGGGTTGTAGTAGACCGATTCACTAAGCTAGCACATTTCATACTAGGGAAGTCTAATTTTTTAGTAAATAAGTGGGCACAGACATACATGAAAGAGGTGGTGAGATTGCACGATGTACTTGTGTCCATTGTGTCAGACAGAGACCCTCATTTTACATCCAACTTTTGAAAGAGTCTTCAAGCAGCTGTAGGTACTCGGTTGGATTTTAGTACAGCTTTTCACCTGCAGAAACTGATGGATAGACAGAACGTTTGAACCAAATATTAGAAGATATGTTTCGTGCCTGTGTGATAGAATTCTCAGGAAGTTGGGATTCTCACCTAAATTTGATGGAGTTTGCTTATAACAACATCTACCAGGCTACTATTGGCATTTCGCCATTTGAGACCCTTTATGGGAAGAGTTGCAGATCTTTGGTTTGTTGGGATGAGGTAGAAGAAAGGAAGTTGCTAGGGCCTGAGCTAGTACATACCACGAATGAGGAAATACAAAAGATTCGGGTCGTATGCAAACAGCTCAGAGCAGATAGAAAAGTTATGCCAACATGAGACATAAAGACTTAAAATTTGAAACTGGTGATAAGGTGTTCTTGAAGGTGGCACCCATGAGAGTTGTTCTGAGGTTTGGAAGGAAAGGAAAGCTGAGTCCACAATGTATTGGGCCTTTCGAGGTCTTGGAATGAATTGGCCTTGTGGCTTACTTATTGGCATTACCACCATCACTTTCCTCGATTCATAATGTTTCCATGTTTCGATGCTGAGGAAATATGTGACAGATCCAACGCATGTGGTGGACTATGGACCATTACGGCTGAATGAGAATTTGAGTTATGACGAGAAGCCTATGTAGATTCTCGCCGAAGTGGTGAAGACGTTACGCTGAAATAGCAATTGTAAAGGTTTTGTGGCAGAATCACCAGTTCGAGGAGGCTACTTGGGAGTGAAATGATGAGATGAAAGCTCAGTACCTGGAACTTTTTCAGGCATGAACTTCTGAGGATGAAAGTTCTTTAAGGAGGAAAGAATGTAACAACCAGTAAGTTCGTAAAGTTGGATTTATGATTTTTGTATTAGTTGAGGACATTTTTTTAATTTTGAGATTTAGTTGTTTAAAGGAAAAACTTTGGATTTTCACGTCGCATTAATTTGACATTTAAGTTAAAGTTGAAGATTTAATTTAAATTGGGAAATTAACTTTTAATTTTGGAATTTGGTTTTGAAGAGAAAAGATTTTAAATATATATACATTTATAGTAATGTGTGTCTAGAAGGAAAGAATAAAAGATTTTCTTTTTAGGAATATAAATTCACTTGCCATTGGATTTCTCTTATTAGAAATTGAGACGTATTATTCTTTTTCATATGACTCTTCTTTGGCTTTAAATGACTGTTTTTAGGAATATGACCATTAGATAAATTATCATTAGAAAAGATTTTCTTTTTTAATCAAAGCATCTTGCCCTCTTGTCTCTTCCTCCGCACGAATGCGAGTAATTACTACTTCCAGAGAGATTCCCTTTTGCTTATGACACTTTTTTTTTTCCTGATGTTTTCTCCATGATGGTGGAAGCTTATCAATTATGTCGATAACGATAAGATTGTCTCCAATCTTAATCTCTTTAGATGCTACTTCAGCCACTATCATCTGAAAGTCTTGTGCTTGCTCTACCACAAATTTTTCATCCACCATTTGGAAGCGAAAGAAGCAACTTGCAACATATTTTTCGCGTTTTCTTCTTCAGTATCATATTTACTCTGCAAAGCTTTCCATATTTTCTTGGCAGATGTGAATGTAGTATCATAATAATCATAAAAATGATCAACAAGACAATTTAAAAGATAATACCAACATTTGTACTCATCTTTCTCATACTTATCAATTTTCTTTTGGTTTCCCATGAACTCTTCAAGGTCCATGTTTTCAGTATCAATCTTCTTTGGGTTTTTCCTATGAGGACATAGGTCACTTTGAGAAGATTAAGGTAGAATAATACTTTCCATTTCTATCTCTTAAAGTGTGCTCCCTTAAATCAAAATGGCTTGTTGAGATCTCTGACATTCTCATTTGATTTCTCAATAGTGGACTTCCTCTATGATTCTCCTTAAAATTGATGAGGAAATTACAAATAACAAAGGAAAATGGAGAAAATATTGAGAAACAGGCACGTAAACAATTAGGATGAGACACAGATATCTCGCTCTCTTTTAAAAAGATTTAAGCCCTCTGTCGTGTGTTGTATCTTTTTATAATATCAACCACTCTACACTGAAAGGTTAAACTCAAAGCCCATAACTAAAACGCCATTCTTTTGGCCAATTTCTCTTAAAAGAACTAATAAGAAAAAGTAAGAGAGAAAGATATGTTGAATATTGCTGGTGTGTTTTGAGAGCAATGTGAGAGGCCTATTTATAGTGAACATTGATTTTGAATATTTAATTCATAAACTTAGTAACAAATATATAATGTTTTAACATATCTTGACATTACGTTTTTCATCTTTTAATGAAGAAACACTCAAACCTTTAACTCAACATTTAACATTTAGAAAGCTATTAAATATTGAAAATGTTTTAACATATCGTGTGCATAGGATGGGAGATCACTCAATTTGAGGATACTAGGAAAGAAAAGAGAAAGTACTTACTGTTGGGTTTGATGCCCTAAAGTCTCGTGTCCTGTAGTTTGTAAACAATTTGTACGAACGTTTGTGATGTATAATATATGATATTTACTTCACTTCTTGATTTTGCTCATCTAAATGTTTATTTGTTTTACCACAAACCAATAAACTAAAATCCCTGGTTGTCTTTATATAACTTAAGCATGTATGTGGTGACATACAAGTGGATCATGTCTTAAGGGATAATCAAAATGGTCTGTAGTATATGGATATAGGAGGGAAACCTTATCCTGACAATGCTACGGATGCGACCCGCTTTATGGAAGAGTTACAAGTGTTGTGACTTGTCACAGATGGTCTGATCCTGATAATTCGTGTAGGGGACATGCGAGCGGGGGTGTCCTATACAAAGAGTTTGTATAAGACTTGACCACGAAGTGTTAACGTCTCATTATATAACACCGTTCATGATAAAGACTTCACTTCACTAGGATGACCATAGGTAACATGACTTCAATCCTGAGTGAGTTGGGAACTCCTGCCATTGAGGGTGGTCTTTTGATTTGCATAGGTGCCAGTGGCCAGGCCGCCGACTCAAACCTAACACTTTGGGGATTCATCTGATTTGGGAGCTGGGAACTCAGCTACACAAGATGGAATTCACTCCTTCCTCGAAGTAGGGGTAAGTAGATAGATAGCTCCCTTAAAGGTTGATTCCAGGGCTTGAACGATATAGCGCCACACACCTTTTCATGGCCCGAGAGGTGTTCACACATAGGTTGACTATGTTGTATTGTTCATTAGAGGGATCAATGATACTTAAGGAGTGAGATATAACTACAGGGGCAAAATGGTAAATTGGCTCAGTTATACTTATGAGAATCTGTGAAGGGTTACCGTACTCATGATTGGTTATATCCAATGGACACATAAATATATTAGTGGTAAAGTTCAGCTGTCGGTCTTTAGTGGAATGTCTGGCAGTTAACGGATGGTGGATCTCGTGGCTAAAGAGTTTAGTCAGCTATTCACGTACGGTTGGAGTTTCGAGCCATAGGTCCATAAGGTCCCCTTGGTAGCTTGGATAAAAGTTGAGAATCAATTTTTGGGTCAGTTTGAAATGTTCAAATTGACAAGAGGGAGTTCGATTATATATGATATAATTGAATTGGTTAATTATATATGATATGATTGATTAAATGTATGGGATAAATTATTCTGGGGGGAAATTGGATATAAATATGATTTATATCAAGTAGAGGAGAAAACACTATAGTTGATATATAATATTAAACTATAGGTTAAGAATATAATATGATTATATTAATTAATTAATTAATTAGGTGGTTATGAGATAATTGGCCGAGTTTTTCTTCGAATTCGTGTGAAAGTAGGAAGTTCGATTCAATTTTTATAACTGAAGAATAAAATGAAAATAGTTTTCATTTTGCAAGATATCCGAATATTAGTTCACAGTGTGTGGTATTCGATCACTTACCATTGAGAAGCTATACGATAGTGCCCACCTTCCTAAATGATCGCGCACCCGCGTACTAAATGATCGCCCGCGATTTCTTAAACGATTGCTTACATTTACCAGACGATCGCTTAGCACGCTGAGCAGAACTAAACGATCGCTTACCTTTTGATAGACGATCACTTAGCTATACCTACACGATCATGTACCCCAATCTAAACGATCAAGCATACCTGACTATATGATAGTCTTCCCTTTTCTCCCACTTGCTTGTTCATAGTACAATATCACTTTTCCTCCTCCCCTTTACCAATTCCATCAAAGTCTACCCTTTGGATTCTCACTCTAAGAATACTGAGGGCTACGAGTGGTGGTGTCGTCCTCAATTTCTTGGTGTTCGTGCGCTACTGGTTGTGTAGACGACCGTGGTGCTGTTGTGCGATTTCTTGCTGGGCGAGAAAGAGTGAGAGGAGTTCGTTCGCGTTGGATCGAGTTCGATTGAAGAAAGTCTTCAACTGGTACGTTCTCTTGGTCTTTTGTATTTATTGTTAAAGCATGTCAGTAATTAGTTTTTACAATGCAAATCTGTATGTTAGAATATATGTGTGGTAATTCTGTCACAATGAAATTGGAAATATCCGCTTTCGCTCATAAGTACTCTTATATTAGAGTTCCTTCAATGGTATCAGAGCTAGGTTTCTGATATTCCAATTTTATTGATGCAAAGAATTGCATATATATTCTCGGTGGGTGCAGCATATCTACTCTCTGTTTAATAGTTAAATTGTTTGTGGATGTACGGATTAATGGAGTTTTCTGGGATGAAACCTCAGTTTGATTAATTCTTTTAAATTTCCAATTAATTGTAAAGGCCCCTGTGTTTTAAGGGCATAATTAATTGCTATCGAGTCTGTAATTCAAAGTTAGTTTGAAGTTTAAGTCATTCGTGAAGAAGTTTGGAGTAAGGGTTGCTGTTCTTCGAGGAAGGAAACTGATGCGTTGATTTATCATGTGATGTAGGGATGTGTGGATGCGATGATCATACAAGTTTTTCTAACAAAGCCCAAGTATAAGCCTTCTTAGGGTCCTGGCAAGTCCAGGGTCGAACGCAGGGATTACTAAATAGATATGCGACAGACTCTCTGATTCTATTACGATGGTGATAAAGAGGTAGATGGTGATTTAATTTAGATTTTCCGATGCGATGGAATTAAATGCGAAGCGATGAAAGGGTGGTGTTGTGACAAGTATGCGATGAAGAGGTTGATAAGAGATTTAGCTAGCATTTCTTAATATTTTGTACAAGTCATGCGATCATGCTATACATAAATATTAAGCACTACATTTCTCAATGCATAATGCCACATTTCCTATTTCTAGGATGCATGCAATGTGTATGGAATGTAGCAGATAGAACTTATTTCTAAGTCTCTACTCTTGCTTATGCGATCTAATTCAACTCTCTTAAGCCTAGATTTTGTCTTTAGACTACTCTCTCAAGTAGTTCAAATGATGAATGAAGCATACATAAGACAAGATGATCGCATAAAGTGCATAGATTAAGTCATGCCAGCTAAATACTTCTCAACCCATTCACAAATTTAGTTACTCATGCATGGTGTGGAGAGACTGATAAATTGAAATGAAGTTTCCATTTTTGCAAATAAAGTGTTGAGTATAAAACAATAAATGGGGTAAGAAGTATCAAGCCAGGTAAGCTATGTCTTGCTTTTTCTGGCTTTTTACACTGCTCTTATCACTTTAACTCCTTTCCGATTTATAGAATCTTGCTCTTGCAAGGGTTAGGTGTTGTTTTCGGCAGTCTCGCGACCTCTCCGAAAATTAATTTCTTCGCAAGAATTCCATTCCCTCAGCTTCGCCTCCTCTCTTTGCGCGCTAACTCTGGTTTGGTAACATTGGGTATTTATAGACTTTTAGGCGAAGCAATTCTTCTCACTAATGATTGCATGGATGGGCGACATTAATTTCCATACCCTGTTACGTCGTCTGAAAGTCACTGGAAGTTCAATGTATTTGCAACGGTATGGTCTTCACCAGCCATCAACCGTATTTCAGAATTGATCGTTATCAGCTTTACGTCCCATCATCTTTTATTATGTTGTCGCCTTTATGTAAGGTCTTTACGTGATCATTTTTTAAAGTACTCTTAGATCGCAAACTCAAATGCGCCATCGCATTGTTCCCTTGGATCGCAATTTCAGACGCACCATCGCATTGTACTTGCACAGAATAACGCAATTTAACTGCTTTTATGTGATGAGCATTAGCGATCACAATTTCTTTTAGTTTGGCGCATTCAATCATAATATTGTCTATTTCAACATCACTTTCTCTCATTATTTTAATAATTTGAGCTTTAATAACTTGTATTTCTACCAGTTATCACACCATCAAATTTAAAACAATGTTTGCCCTCAAGCATAAAACTAAAGATTTCTCAAAATTTCAATCGCCTTCACCCTGCCTAGGCTTCTCATGATGCCTTATTCGAATTGCTGAACTAATGCCTTATTAATTTCTATCCTAATCTCTTCCTAAAATATTTC
>NW_028326840.1:0-34984 GCF_027475165.1 Benincasa hispida
CAAGTCTATACACTAACAATGTTGGGTGACATTGATTTAAGAGATATTCAACTATGGGTACTTTTATGATAATATCTCTCTGGGCTTAATGACCATTAATACTTATCATTCATTGGTAGTGCTATTGTTGGCCAACCAGGGTTAACCATCGCATATGTATTTGCTAGGATTGATCAGTTTTGTTTTCTACATTGTTACAGGTGTTCTTGTTTCAGAAAACTGCCCTTTATAGATGTAATATGGCTGGAAAGCCTGCTGTTTTAACTCGTGTGGTAGACAGCATGACTAACAACTTGAGACCTACACGTGCAGAAGCTACTGATGTTGCCAATGCTGTTCTTGATGGTGTGTTATTCAAATTTTAAATCTTCAGATTTTTTAACTCATGGTTCTCTAAAATCCCCTGTACTTTTTAAAGCCACAGATCTCCATAATAGCTGATGCTGAAGATGTGGTTGCCCTTTTTGGATTTATCTATTTTATGTTGAATAGTATCGTTATATTTAGTATAAATCATGGTTCTTAGTTTCTTTCCTGACTGAGGGTCAGATCGTTGATATTATTATGTCTTATATAACCTTTGTTCTCATGCGTGCAGGAAGTGATGCAATTCTTCTTGGAGCTGAGACATTGCGTGGATTATATCCAGTAGAAACCGTTTCAACTGTTAGTAGAATATGTGCTGAGGTAATCTCTGTGTGTATGAGAAAGAAACAAAGTTTTTGAACCTAAGCTTTTTATAATATAAGGTATTTTTATTCCTTAGTTCATTCGTTTTTCCTTAATGAATTAATGAAAGCACAACTTTCATTTGGAGATGAACGAACATTTAAGGTGAGGTCACAAGTGCACTAAAAGGACTAGAAGGACCCATTAAAGGGAAATAGCAAGGAAACCATACATGAAGAAAACACATGCCCCTGCCCAGTGAAGGACAAAATTACAAGTAAAATAAAGGAATATCTCCAAAGATGGAGGCTGTTTATGCCCAAAGAAAAATAATGCTGCATAATTTGCATTATAATTACCATTTAGTGCTACATTCTTTTTTTACTCTCTTGACTTGTTTCTCTCTAGGTAATTTTCTCCTCAACAAAAAGAACTAAAACTTTTCTTTGATACTCTTTAAAGTGAAAAGAGAAGGGGAGACTGGAAACAGTGTGCACTAAGGGGCTCACGAGTTAGAAAAAGTTCACCTAATTGAATATGGAAGCTTGACAGAGGCCAGAGTTTCTCTCCATCCCTTTTTCAATATAAGAACTCTTGCATTTCTCTCTAACCATATTTGTCACATTAACCTTGATTATTTTAACAAAGAAAATAGAAAATTTTCATTAATCAAATGAAAATATTACAAAGGAACTAAGGAAGTTACAAAGAACTTCCACCTGAAAAATGCAAACACCCTAACCATAAGAACAAATAATTACAGTAAAATCTCGACACTCAACCCAAATGGTGAAATAGAAACCATAATCCATTAAGCTCTGAAGTTTAGAGGAGGATGAACCTAAAAAGCTAAGTTAACTAAAAACACAAATTCATTTCCAAAAGAACATCTACAATAAAGGCTACTTGTCCACCCTACTGATCAATCACTCACATACCACGGGTGGTATGGTAACAACAAAAGCTGAAGCTAGAGCACTTTACATTGTGATCATTTTTCACTGTTTAGCCTGTCTTTGCCTTTCTGGCTGATCTATGACTGTATTCTACAGTTTGCTCTCAGCCCTTGAAAAAGCATTTCCCAAAATAATTTTGGCTAAACTGAAAATGAAAGAATAAGAACATAATTAATTCCAGTTTGAGATTCTTACAAGGCTCTAATCATGTTTCCGATATGGATTTTTCATATTTGCTTCTAATATCTTTTTAACTGCTCTAAGCAATCAGATATTTGGTGATTAATTGATGATAGCTTGCAGTTAAAATTAATTCTTTTCGTATTATGAAACTGGAACCTTTTGCATAAACACTATTCATTTTCCTTTCTTTTTGAACAATGCAGTCAGAGAAGGTTTTCAATCAAGATTTATATTTCAAGAAGGCAGTCAAACACATTGGGGAGCCCATGTCACACTTGGAATCTATTGCCTCCTCAGCGGTGTTACTTCCTATTCCAGCTTTAGTTTTAAGTTACAATTTTCTGTTATATTATCTCTCTCTATCTCTCTCTTTTTCGGTTCAATTTTTGCTACATTTTAAAAGTCGGTTCCTTAATCGATGCTTTAACCTTTTTGTTTAGGTTAGGGCAGCCATTAAAGTGAAGGCTTCCGTGATTATATGCTTTACTTCATCTGGAAGGGCTGCTAGGTGTGTTCATGTACTGATGCTTGTAAATCTGATATCGTTGAATTCAAGAGTCATGCTATTTACTTTCCAACTTTGATCTAATACCATAAATTTTTGGGTTATACGTAGAAGGAAAACCCACCATTAATTTGTTGAGTTTCGAACACTTTGTCTTGATGTCTTTACTTCGGACTGGCCATGAGACCTACATTATTTGTTTTAATTTCAATTTACCTGTGGTGTTAGAGGTGGTGGGTTTCCATTGGTAAACATTTTGTCTTGATGTGCAGATTAATTGCAAAGTATAGGCCAACAATGCCCGTTATATCTGTTGTCATTCCAAGGCTGAAGACAGATCAATTAAGGTGGAGTCTGAGTGGGGCATTTGAGGTATGCATATCGTTTTGCTACTGTTACTCTTTTAATGATGCATTTTTCATGCAAAGAGAGTACTACTGTGAAAAATATGTTTTTCATGAATACTACTGCAAAAAATAAATCAATCATTTTGGTTCTAAACTTCCTATCCATTTTTTTATTACAAACTAATGAATAAATAAACAAGCACTCTATGGGTAAAATTTATGCTGCTTTTGTTATTACCAAAAAAGGTTCCTATCTTACCACTACGCTACGTATGTACCTAAATTCTTATCAGTCCAGCATTTTTAAGGTTTTTCTAGAACCAATCTTCCCTTTTAAATATTTTCTCTCGTTCTTATCATGATCAGTTTATGTACAAATTGTTACTTCTCGTGCTTTGTGTTGTCTTATTATTTTTGTAAAATGTATTCTGTATCTTTTCAAGCGTTAGGTGGATTTCCTATGCCTATATCTGGGGCTTCCAAATTCCAACTACAATTCTTTTAAATGGAAAAATTCAATTTTTGCTTGTAAACTTAGGTGGGTGTGTCAATTTAACCTTTAACTTTCAATTCAGCAGATTTAAACTCTATGCTTGAATAAATGTTGCCAATTGCCATTAATTAATTCTCAAAACCAAATTGACATGTCTCACGACCTAACTAATAAATCATAAAATTATTTGAAATCATGTTGAAGGGATGCCTAAATCAATCACGAAAATGCTTGAACTTAGACTCAAAATCAGGCATATTAAAATAAAATTAAAAAAAAATCCCTACAAAATGCTCAAACCCATATAATTAAAAGCATCCAATACAATTAGAAAACTACAAAAATAGTTCCATTCAACTTGAAGGTCAGGGATAGCCATATGTAGTTGAAAATCCTTCCAAAAAGTAGAAACTTACTAATTGAGGGTATTAAGTGCATAAAGTTTTAATTAGAACGCCTATTTAAGTTCAGAGATTAAAAGGATGAAATTGAAAGTTGTAAGGTTAAAATTGGTTCAATTGCCCAAATTTAGGGGTATAAATCAAACTTTCTCCCCCTTTTTCTTTTAAAAACCATTACTATTGTTATTATTATTATTTTTAATTATGCAACTATTTGCTCTTCCATGTTGAAGGGACTACTATTGATAGTGATTATGGTTTTTAATTATTATTAACCAAGTGCTGAAAGCAGAAACTGATTCTTCAATTTCAGGCTCGGCAATCACTAATTATCAGAGGTCTATTCCCTGTGCTTGCTGATCCTCAACACCTAGTATGTTCCACTCATTCCGTACAATTGTTGAAGAATGTGGATTGCTTTATATATCTAATTTAATGATTTCAGATTGGTTAAATTACATGGCTGATTTCAAAGTTGAGGAACCTCTTTCTTGGTGGTTTATGGGGCCTCATGTTTTCTTCTCTAAAACAAGTTGTATTTGTGGTAGGTCTAGATGTGGTGGTTTATATAGCCATTCAAGCTTCTTTTTTTTTTAAAAAAAAAAAAAAAATTTTTTTAGTAAGAAACCTGGAAATATATATGGAGAAAGAAACAAAAGGACAACCTGGGGGCAGGGAAAGCGATAAGCCCCTCCAAAATGAACTAATCACAAGCAAAACCTTCCAGTCTAGAAGAATTTTTGTGAGGGAATAATTACAAATATATTTGCTGCTTCTATATCCAAGAAGTAGGGAGCTGTCCGTGAAACAAAGTCTCGTTCATTCAATTACTACAATGTTATCTTCAAAAGTCCTGAAATTTCTCTCCCTCCAACAGCCCACCATAGTGCATTGACTGTAATGTATAGCCCCATAACAATTAGCTAGCCTTTTAAATTATCCCCCATTAAGAACCTCCAGCCAATCGTCTAAATTCCAAGGAAGAAAAATCAGGGAGTTCAACAACCTCAGGAAAAAAGCCTAGCTTTTCAAAGAAAACTCTGATCCGGAAGATTCTTCATTGTTGAAACACAGGCAGCACAATGACGGGAACATCACCCACCCTCTGCATTTTATCGCGAGTATTAATGCCTCTATGAGCAGCTAAAGGCCAAAAGAAAATTTTCACCTTTCTAGGGATATTGAATTTTCAAATAGAGTTGACAAGGGGAGTCTTCAAAAAGGGCCTAGATTCTGTGAGCTACAAAAAGGCAGACTTGGAGGTATACTCAAGGGGTCCAGAGTCGACAACACATTGTCTTTTCCTGATCCAAACTGCACCAAATCTATTCTATTAACGAGGCCCAACCATCTATGTTGTGTCGATAAACTTTCTTCTAAAACCCAAGTCCTAGTCTTTTTAATTTTTCATACCAGCAATCTGCAATGGTTGCATTGCTTTTGGTGGTAATACAAAAGTGATCAGGGAAGGCATGTTTAAAGTATTGTCTCCCACCCATCTGTCCTTCCACAATCGATTTTCCCCTCCTTAACTTTGAACATCAAAAGTTTAAGGAAGAAGGATGCATTCTTGGTTATATTGAATGAAGGTCTTCCAACGCCCCGCCCATTGGTTTAGAAGCAGTCCACCCAAAAGGTTCAACCCCATATATACGAGAAATCACTTTCTTCCAGAGACCAAGGACCATTCTGTTTAGAACTGTTTGGGCTAGTGTCAGCCCCCCTTTGAGAGGAGGCATTTCCAATTTGTGTCTACCATGGGTTGTCATCCCCCATAACAAATGGCCTGATGATTTCCACCCAAGGGAAAGCCAAGGTAAATAATTGAAAGTTTATTTGCTGTACACCACCGAGGCTGGCAGCTAGGGCTTCATTTCAATCGATGCTAATATATACCAATGAAAGGGGTTTTGGTTAAATTGAGGGCTACCTGGAGCATTGGAGTAAAAGGAAGATGACCACCACCAATTCTGTAAAGAATCATCTAACTTTGGGCAGAAAGTAACTGCATCGTCAACACATTGGAGATGAGTACTAACATTTCGTTCATCCACGGTGAAGCCTTTTAGGATGCTTCTCTCATTGCAAAAGTGGATTAGTCTGCTCAAGGTCTCCCATGAGTGTAAGAGGGAAGGGGGAGAGGGAGTCCTCTTGTCTCAAACCCCTTTTGTCAGGTTTTGCCCTTGGTTTTTTTTATTCAGAATTATAGAGAAGTTGACCACCACATTGGAGATGAGTACTAACATTTCTGTAAAGAATCATCTAACTTTGGGCAGAAAGTAACTGCATCGTCAACACATTGGAGATGAGTACTAACATTTCGTTCATCCACGGTGAAGCCTTTTAGGATGCTTCTCTCATTGCAAAAGTGGATTAGTCTGCTCAAGGTCTCCCATGAGTGTAAGAGGGAAGGGGGAGAGGGAGTCCTCTTGTCTCAAACCCCTTTTGGCTCAGGTTTTGCCCTTGGTTTTTTTTATTCAGAATTATAGAGAAGTTTGCTGAAGAAATGCACCCCCAAACCCATATCCTCTGATGCAAGCCAAAGACTTGCGTCTTGAAAAGATCAATCCACTTTTTCATAGGCTCTTTCATTGACGAGCTTTGCAACAATCCCCTTTTCTTTCCCAGTTGCTTTAGAAGCAACGGAATGACATCTATTATTTGTATACCCTCCACAATGGCTGGGTTTTGTACATGTTATCTGTGATTGCTTTGTCCCTGCACTGTGAGCCATTGTTAGCTGATATTATATTTATTATATTATTATTATTATATATACTTTTTTCTGAGGATGTGGCAGAATTACCGTTTATGACGAGTTCCACAATCATTTTATTGTATACTGTTTTCTTGTGTATTTGAACAAAAGAGTGAAACAGTGAACTTCTTGGAGTAACAAGTTGTGCTAGCATTTTGATCAGATAATCATACTATTGTATTAATAAACTAAATATTTTTCTTGCTTCCTAGGCGGGCTCTAACAATGCGACGAATGAGTCTGTTCTGAAGGCTGCTCTAGATCATGGAAAGTCAGCAGGAATCATTAAGGCACATGACCGTGTAGTGGTTTGCCAGAAAGTAGGGGATGCCTCAGTAGTAAAGATTATCGAGCTTGAAGATTAAAATGCTTCTTCACCTCATGGGCCTTGGGACCACCGTCCCACCTCCCCTCAAAATTTTTGAAGAGCTTCTGGTCCTCCAATTTCTGTCATCACCTATTACATATATACAAATATGGAGTTTGGAGAATTAATTGTAACCTGGTGAGTAATCATACATGTAAAATGACTCTTGATGGATCATTTTTGTCTTCTTGGAAGCCATATGATATTTATGTGATACCTCCATGGATGATTGAAGTTATTCAACAGACTACTTGATCATCATTGATTTCTTGAGTGAGATTTTAGAGTTTCCATACTGATCGGGCCCCAAATTCCATCTGAATTGCTGGGTAGTAGTTATCGTCTTTGTTGGAATGCTTTGAATCTGATATCTGATAGTGACTAAGTATGTGGGTCTCACTTATTGGTTTACCATCTTTGGTGGTGGTTCGGGGGCAACACCCCCAAAACTGAAGTTGTATTCGTATTTGTGTTATCTGTGCTATCTACGATTTTGGCCCTAGAGTTTAGAGGAGTTATATAACAACGTTACTTGAATCGGATCTGTTCTATAATCAGTTCTAAAGTTTAGAGTTATATAAACTTTCTAATCCTAGAGGTGCCTTTTTTATCTGAATTATTCTCTTTAATAATAAAACTTCCCCCTCTCTTTGTCGTGAACGTAGCTAACACGATATTAGTGAATCAGGTAAATCTTTATGTTGATTATCTACTATTTATGTTTTTTTTTTTTTTACCTATCTTTATTTGTCGATTTCATACCAATCTTGGTGCTTGATTGATGCTCGGCGTACAACACGCGTCGATAGAATCATCATTTTAAGGAAGTCCATGAATTCCCCTGTGCTCTTTTTGGGTTCCAATGAAGGCATGTGAGAGTAGGAGTAGCTAGGTGGAGTGGTGGACCAGGTGAGATGTTGGTGCTGGGATTTGGTCCACCTATGGCGCGGCCTGTGCACAGGGCACCCCACTCTGGTTCTGTTCTGGGTGAACGAATCTCTCAATCTCTCTCATTTTTTCTAAATTCTGGCACCGTTCAGGATTCAATTCCATTTTTGGCTCATTTTCTTCTTTGCTTTGAGTTTTAACTTGCTATTACATATGATCTTCTCGATTACAGGTTCTCTCTGTTCTTTATAAATGGACCACTCTCACACTCTATTCTTACTCCTAATGCAACTCTCTTTTCTAAGCAGAATTTCTCTTTTTTACTCAACCACGTTTTGGTTGGTCCTCCTTTTAGAAATGTTAGTGTAACAAGTTATTGCTTAAATCTAAGTTTTCTTTTAGTTTTTAACGTTTCGTTCTGTTCTTTTGAATCCTTAAAAATTTAAAGGAAGAAAATGTCATTTAAGAGTGAAATTTCTACAAACTTCTTAGAAGTTTAAAGGGGAAATCGAAAGCTTTTCTTTCTCAGATGATTCTCTTTCTTCTCTTTCGAAAAAAAAAAATGATTCTTTTTCTTCTAAACTTGTTTCAATTCACTTAGGCCTCTTCTGGTAACCATTTATTTTTTAAAATCGACATATTTTATTTACATTACAATAGTTAAATTCTTAGCCAAATTTTAAAATAAAAGCAACTTTTTCAAAACTATTTTTTAGTTCTCAAGATTTGGTTTGATTTTTTAAATCATTGATGAAAAGTAGATAACGAAGGAAGAAATTTAAGGGTGTAAGTAGTGTGTATTAATTTAATTTTAAAAACAAAATGGTTACAAAATAGTTACTCGAGATATTAGTAATTGTGATGAAATTTTATCATGACTAATTTTATTATTTATCAATTTTAAGAGACTAAATTGAAATTTGTTAAAATATGAGGGACCATACTAAATATGTTAAATTGAAACTTTAAATTAACAGAGAAAATCGAAAATAAAAAGAAATAAAAAAATAGAGACTAAAGCATGGACTTATCCCAAAAGAAAAAGACTTTTGGCATAAAAAAAATTCATACAAAAATCTAAAGGAATTTATAAAGGATGTCAAGACAACGGTACGAAGCTTGTTATTAACTAAAGGTTGCATTATATAAAATGCTCGTAGTAGGTAATAATTATTCCTCAAGACAGAGATAAGAAACATTCTCTCAAAGTATCAGGATATTTTGTGCTATTTAACCGTTAGAATGCCTTGAATTTGGTATGTGACGCTTCGGATAGCGAATCGAGATCGAGGGGTGGCACACCCTAATGAGGGTTAGGGGAGAACACCTAAACCGAAATGATTTACATATTTACCATCTTTACATTATTTACGTTTATGACCCTACAAAGTTAGAGGAAGGTGCTATATAAACTTTATAATTCTAGAGACGCTCTAATGCCGTAATATGTATTATTTTCTAATAAAATTATTCTTCCTTTGTAGTTAGACGTAGCCAACATACTTTTCTTTTACTCTACATTTTCTATTTATCAGTAATTGTCGATTCTTAACCTTAAATATTAATAGCCATCCTATAATTTATACACACGATCATTTGAATTAATTTAGTAAGATTTTAATACTAATCACTTGGTTATTATATTTTAAAAAAATACGTGGACATAAGACTCAAATGTCTCGAAAGGCTAAAAATATTTAAAGACGAAACTCTAAACCATAGTCAACATTTAAAAAAAATGTTCAAATTCTATTAAGAAAAGAAAAGAAAACCTATCACAGGAATTTGGTGCAGTTACTGTGGGGCAATATTAATCTGTGTTTGTTTCTTTTTGGCTGCACATCAACCAGTTCATCATCTCTTCTATTTGTGTAATTATAAATACCACTTTACAATATTTTATTGGAAAAAACCTCTCACTTCTACAACTTAGAAAAATAATAAAATTAGAAATACAAAAATTTACGCAGAAAGAAATCTACCATATGAAAAATTGTTACAATCACACAACAATTCTCTATTCCGATCCAAATTACAAGAACACTCGTTTGATTAATTACACCCTTTTCTCACTCTCCAACTAAAGAATACAAAATATTTAATTAGAGTTAACATACTAAGCTTAAGTGTTTCTAACCGAGACAATTTAAAACTAGAGGCATAGGCTCCTTTTATAGGTTTGGAGTTCATCCCATTCTTCAATTTAATCAATGGGACAAACTGTACTTCTAATGTTTTATCAAAATCCAACATATTTATGTAATATGCATATGGAAATGCACTTTTTAATTGCAACAAACGTATCTCTAGATAGATCCATTTTTTTCTTTATTTCAAGAAAAATTTAGCCTGCTGGCCATATTCACAATTAATATTTCATACATGTCCTAAGATTTAGGAAATTTTCATATCTAGATTTAAGTTCCCTTTTTTTTTTTTTTTTTTTTTTTTACATTCTTAACCTTTTGATCTCTCCTCTTTCATCAATTTGGTAAGAATATACTCCTTGAAATTAAGAACCCAATTAAGAACCCATTTTTTTGTAGTTTAATAGTTAAGAAATCATGAAAAGGTAATAAAAAGAAGTTTTTGTTTGTCTGCCTTTACCAATCAAATAGAGCAGGGTTTCGATGGATTGGTGGCTATTTGCAGCCATAAAACAAAAAACTTTTACTATTTTCTTTTTTAAAAATGGTAAGAAAGTAGGTTATTATTAGAGAATTGTCAAATATGTATATATATAACAAACTATTAATACACTATGGCAAAAAATCATATCAACGAATATTTTTTTAAAAAATTCCAAAACTACCCTCGATTTCCTACCACGATTTCCGATCTTCTTCTTCTTAGCTTCATGTTCATTCAATTCCAAAACAATTTCGTTCAATTCCGATCATTCGTTGATTTCAATTCATTTTCTTCTTCTTCATTGATCGATTTCATTGTTCTTCACCACATAGTTCAAAGGTTTTCATTCTTCTTTGTCGATTCCATCTATCACACAAGTACAATTCTTCTTCTCCTTCTTCTGTTGTCTTGTAATGTCACACATTTCGTTGCCGAGTGAAGAGCAATCTTTATTTCTTCTTTGAATTTCACAGTATTCTCTTCACTTTAATGAAGGAATGAAATATCATGCAACGGAAGACTTTAGAATCAATAAGTACTTAAACTACATTTAATTTGAGTTTTAAGCATGTTGTTCATATGATATTTAGAAGAGAGTTTGAAACACATATTACCTTTGAAGATTTTCTTCACAAATTCAGCTGAAATCTACCAAGATAGATCTTGAAACTTCAAGAGGACTACCATCGAGATCTTCTCTACTATGCTCAAGCTGGAACGTGTGGTGGAAATACTAAATCAAGCTGAACTGATGAAGAACAAGTGAGGGGTCTGTAGGGTTTTCAGGTTATTACTTCAGCAAGTATAACTCAGAATGCTTTTGTATTCTTCATGCATGGAGCTTCTATATATAGGTAGAATTCATGCAAATGTACAAGGTTGCATGAAGGGCAGCTTCAACTTGAAAATCATCACACAAAGAAATAGAATTTGGTGATAATCCATCAAATATGGTTAGTGGATTTTTCCCAAAATTGGAAAAATCCACTAACTTAAAATGATTTCAAAAATCATTTTTTTAATTTTTTAATTTAATTTTATAAAATTAATTAAATAAAACTAATTTTAATTGATTTTTATTTAAACTTTTAAATTAAAAAATATTAATTTAATATCTAAATATTAAATTAATAAAATATCAATATCACCAATAAATCAATTTTATATTTAAATATAATTTAAATATTAATTGATTTTCCAATTTTTTTTTTTTTTAATTTCGATTAAACTAAACGTTTTTAATTGTATCATATATAATCAACCGAAAATCCTAATAATTGAATTTGAACCTTTCAAATTCATAACCCTAATTTCATACATCAATACTCAATTTGTTATTCCAATTTAATGAACTAGTAAAGGGACCTAATGGACCTACAAATCATGAGCTCCAACAATTTGTAATTAATTCGTTAAAATTCTTTAATCGAATTAATTACTATTCGTTAACTATCAAGACACACCACTATAGCTTGATAGTTACACTCTCCTCACTATAGATATATTTTTTTTTCCATATAAACCATGATAAGTAAGTTGATCCTTCACAGGTCGTCTGTATACAGTTGGGTCAAAATTACCATTTTACCCCTATAAATACATCTTGTTCCTTAAGTACCCACCGACCCTCTAGTGAACAATTTTGATTCATAATACTATTTGTGAATCATATTCTTCTCCATCATGAGAAGGCGGGGCCCTGATTGTTCAAGACCTGGAATTAACACTTAAGAAAACAACCTATCTACTAGCCTTAAAATGGGTAGGAGTGAATTCCATCTTGCAGGGCTATGTCCCCAACTATCCATCCAATCTTATCCCCAAAAGGGAAGACTTATTGAGCAGTGCTGTTGGACTACTCTCACCCATGCAGATCAAAGAATAATTCCAAATAAACAGGAGTTCATAGCTAGCTCAGGATTAAGATCAAGTTATCCTAGGTTACTTAAGTATGAAATATTCAGTTTTAACAGTAAACAGTTGTTATAAAGAAAAGTGACTATTTCATGGTCCAGTCTATATGCAAACTCATTGTATTGGATGCCTCCACTCACAGTCTCTACATGAATGATCTATGGATCACATCATTTGTATTACCTATACAAAATGAGCCGCATCCAATAGTGTTTACCAAGATGAGATACCCAATTTCATCCATATACTTATAGACCATTTAGGCTATATACTATCAACTTGATCTATTTATGTCACCATATAAAGTTAAAGTATTTATACTATAGCCATGGATATACTTATTGGATTTTCATAATAGAATGCAAAATTAACAATTTTATTGAATAAGATACTCAATAATAGTTTATTGATAAATAGAATGTTTAACACAAAATTTATGAACTGCGAGTTCTAGGACATCCCCAACATCTAATGCTTTATTCTGCAAAAAATAAAAAATAAAAAATAAAAAAACTCAGAGGACAACAACTGTTCTTGTATGCCCCAATCTATAAATCAAGTTATTGAACTTTTCCTCCACAATTCCAACAAGTTGTTGTATACAACACTGCAAAGCTATTTTGGAAGCCAGTTAGTCGAAAATACGAAATTAATGTGTTGTCCATCTTAGTGAGGATTAGATCGAAAGGGGTGGATATAGATAGAGATAGTCTATTAGATAGATAAGGATAGTGCTCTATCCCTATCTATCACAGAGATAGATGCTTATCTTTGTCTATCAAGGATAGAGATAGATAGAACTCTCAAGGATAGAGATAGATAAAACTCTATCTTTGATTGATCTTCACTCGATTTATAATAGCTTCTATGGTTAGAACATTGGATTCTTAAAATTTTAAATATGATCAATATCTTATTCAATTGAAAGTGTATAAATGATTGATGATGTATAGTATTATTACTTGTCTATCTCAGATAGATAGAGATAATGTTTTATCTCTGTTTATCTCAGATAGACAAATTTAAACGTCTATCTTTGTCTATTTGTGATAAACAAAGATAGAACTCTATGTGAAAGACTTATAAACGCTATCTTTGTCTATCACAGATAGACAAAGATAGAACTTTATATTTGATTGATCTTCAGTTAAGAGTTCTAAAAGAGGCAAGTATGTTGAAAAGTAATCTTTTGTTTTTTTTTCTTTTTATGTTGAAAAATAGTCGTTTGTCTCATAAAATTGAGTTTGTAAGTAAGTCTTTTGTCTTGTGAAGTAACTTTACAAGACAAACTTAAAACATTACGAGACAAATGAGATGGTCTGTCGTTTGTCTCGTAAAATTACAAGTTTGTCTTGTGAAGTTACTTCATGAGACAAAAGATAGTCTTATGAATTTACTTCATGAGACAAAAGATAGAAATGAACTCAACTTTATGAGACAAAAGATTGACTTTTGTCTCTCATAAAATTGAGTTCATTTATGTCTTTTGTTTCGTGAAACGACTTCATGGGACAATCTATTTATCTTTATGAGACGTATTTATTTATTTTTCATAATATTGTAAGTTTGTCTTGTGAAGTTACTTCATGGGATGTCTCATAGAGCAACTTCACGAGACAATCTATTCATCTTCATGAACGTATTTATTTTTTTCCATATTGTTATAATTTTGTCTCGTGAAGTTACTTCACGGGACAAAAAACAGAAATGAAAGAAAAATTGTAAAAACTACCTCTGAACTATGGAATTGGTTACAATTACACCCATGTACTTTCAATTTGAACAATTATCCTCTTGTAGTTTCAAAATGGTTGCAATTAGGTCATTTTATTAAATTAAATAAAAGGACCTAACTGTAACCATTTTGTCCTTAATTCAAAGTTATCAATAGTAGATCCACTCAACTAAAGAACTATAGAAATATAGAGCATATATTAGTGTTTACCATTGAAGTCTATCACTGTGTATTTGAGATAGACAAAGATAGAATACTATCTCTGTCTATCTTAGATAGTCTATGGTAGAAATCCACCACTATCTATATGAGATAGTATTCTATCTCTGTCTATCTGTGCTCTATCTTTGTCTATTTCAATTCAAAATTATCAATAATAGATCAACTCAACTAAACAAATATAGAAATATAGAATGCAAATGATATAGGAAGTATAGAAACAGATATTAGTGTTTACCTTTTATTGTCTATCTGAGATAGATAGAGATAGTATTCTATCTTTGTCTATCTTTGTCTATTTTAATTCAAATGTATCAATAATAGATGTATTGATTTAAAGTTTTTGATAAAGTTATTAAGATAGATAGTTGACATACAAGTACATTATTAAATAAGCATTATTAAAACAGAAACAAATATTAGTGTTTACTATATAGAAACAGATATAGAGTGCAAACCATATAGAAATTATAAAAACATATATTAGTGTTTACTATATAGAAATGATAGATGGTTATTGTGCACTGTTTGATGAAGAAGAATACGTTGGAAGAAGACGTGGGAAGAGGATGGGAAGTCCATCGACAGAGTTTTTGTCCATGCATTTTGGCAGTGTGTCGACATTACTCATGTAAGTAAACGCATGGATAGAAAATCCTTTTGCCCACGCAACAACTTTTGTAGGCAAAAATTACATTTCTGCCTATGCATTATGAATCGATAGAAACTCTCTCTACCAATGCAACTACATGCAACGACAAAACTAATTTTCTCCCCGTGCAAGATTCGTCGGCAGAAATGAGGATCTACCCACATAAAAGTCTTCGTGGATAGAAGTTGCGTTTTTTTCCACACATGATATGTCGGCAGATAGTGTTTGCTCAAGCACGAAACGTCGCCATAACTTTATAACTGTTAACATATATGATTCGTGGCCATCATGTATTTCTAGTAACACAAAAACACGTCCACTGAAACTAATTTAAATTTTTCCCACATTTATTAATATATTATAAATGCTCGAGATTAATATTTTTAAAAAATAATTTCAATTTCATGTAACAAAATATATTAACATTGTAACAATAAATTTAGAAAAAGAAATATATTCAACCCTTAATTTCTTAACTAAAATATATCATCGGATCAAAATTCTTTAGTGTTTGTTTATTTCCTAAGCTGTTAGTTTTCATTTTGACTATACAAAATGAACAAAAAGAATACATTAAATACACAGGGAAAAAAAAATCGCTTGGTTAGTTGGTCTAAAAAAAAGTCATTTCCGGCATCTTCAAAATATATAAACCTGAAAAGGAATATTAAAGTCCAATAAACACAACCTGCTCAATCTTACTTGTTTGAAATGAATCATGTATCAAAATTAATAAATCAAATTCATTTACATGACTTTCAAGTCTCATATGTTATATATCCACCCAAAACCTATATAAAGTGTTCAAAACATGCATACTAAATGCATGTCATCCAAAAAGTAAACAAAGTTTTATTTTCTTTAGTGCCAAGTGTACTTTAAAACCTAAAATGGATCTAGTTACGTGATTTTCAAGCCTCATATGCTCTAAACCAACTCAAGACCTATAAAATTGTCCTAAACATGGATATTAAAGTACAAATCCTAAAAAAAAACAAGGTTTGAACATGTTGGTTTCTCTATTCGTCCCCAAAACAACAAAAATAGTTCATTAAGAGTCATTTTGATCATCAAAATAAACTATAAAGTTTCCAAAAAGTGTGGAAGTCACCATTTAATTTTGAAAACAATAAAAAAAAGGGTAATTACAATTGGTAATATTTTTAGGAATAATTACCAAGTGTATTACATCATTTAAAAAAAGTTGCAAATATAGCCCAGTCTAAGTCTATTAGTGATAGATTTCTATCGTTGATAGACTCCCAAATCTATCAACGGTAGACTTCTATCGTCGATAGACTCTAGTGATATGGTCTATTACTTATAGACTCCTACAAAAAATATAGTTTATTACTGATAAACTATTTTTTTTTACATTATCTTATATATGTTAATACTCTGGGTCTAATGTCTATATTTGCAACTGTTCCTAGAAAAAGGCCTAAAAAACTTATGGATGGAAATAATTTATAAACTTGTATTGACATTATAAGCTAACTCATAGGCTATTTATCATCGATTTACTATATCAAGTGTTTAAAGATGTTGGTATTTAACCTTCAATCAATAAGTCTAATGCATATATATGTAAACTAACGGTCCACGGCTCTCCTAATCGATTAAGTTTTTTTTTTAATGGTCATATTTGCAAAATAATAATAATAATAATAAATAAATAAATAAATAATATCAAAATATATAACCAAATAATTAGCGACTGTCTTAATCTCATGCATCTTCTTTTCATCTGGATTATACAATGAAGGGGTGCAATTTAGAGGTATCTAATTTTTTTTTATCAAAATATTTTCTATTGATTAAACCATCTAATTCGAAAGATAGTTCAACTAGTATCTAGATGTGTTAACGATGAAAAAAAATAATAATAATAAAATAAGGTTAGCCCACTAATCCTATATTGTCTAACTAAAAAAGGGAAACCAACAACAGCAAACAGATATAAATACGTCACGCGTTAGAAAATAATGGAGGGGAAAGTATGATAATATGATCAATCTCTTTCGCCATTTTTTGGAGCTTTCAGTCTGTCAACCTTAACCAATTCACATTATGTGTACTGCTCTGTTTACTGTAATGGTGTGTGTACTACTCTGTTTTAGTCTTCCCCCACCCGTTTCTATTTCTCTTTTGCTACGACTCAGATTCCGGAGCCCTCCTTTCTCAAAACCAAAACCACAACCACCACAACCATCATCATCGTCAAAAAGCAAAACCCAGATCCACACAATAACCCAAAAAAAAAAAAAAAGGATTCTCAAATACGCTTCTGCTCTGCTTCATGATCTGTTCTGAAAACCCATTAATACAGAAGGTGCGAGAGAGAGAGAGAGAGAGATTTGTAATTGTGGGCGAAGAGGGAAAATCCAAAGAGAGAGGAAGAAAAGGGGTAATTGTTTTGTTTCAAAGGTCTCTTTCGATATGGTCCCCATAATTCATCTTGCTTTCTTCTGCTTTCCTCTGTTTCTTCTGCCCCCTGCTTCAACTGACATTATATGCCTGTCTTCACTTTCTCACGCCTTCCCCCCTTTACTTAATTAATTTTTCCCTTTCTCCCTTCCTTTTTCTCTCTCATTATAAACTATAATAAACCTTTTCGTTTTCCCCAAAAAGTCAAGTATTCTTTAACACCTTCCTTCTTCTCTCTGTTTTTTTCTTTTTGGAAGGGCCGCAAGAAGACACAGAATAGAACACACTTTCGTCGTCTATTGTTATATCTTCCACGCCTAACTAATCTAATCTTTTAACCTTCGCCTTTCATATATATATATATATATATTAGTATTACTATCTTCTTCTTTGTGGTCCATTCGGCTTCCTCTTCCAGCTACTCAAAACAGAGAGAGCTCTGTGAAAAGAAAACACATTCCAAACAAATATGGAATGGAATAATGGGAAAAGTTTTAGTCCTAACTTTGTTTCTCCACTACTACCACAATCTTCTTCTTCTCCTTCCTCTGCATTGCTCTACAACTATAACTGCAACATCAACTACAATTTGGATCAGTTTCCTGGTAAACCCAACTCCTTTACCTCTCATTCCCACTCATTTATTAACCTTTTCACCATTTTCTTCCACTATTATTATTATTATCAAACAAAGATAATAAATATTCTATTTTGAGTTTATTTTGTCATGATTTAATATTATATATAAGAACAAACAAAAATTCTTGTGTTAAAATTATATTCGTTAGCCAACAATTTTGTAGTAAGCTTTCCACATTTCTTAAAAGCACGTTTTAGTTCTACTTCCTAGATAGATTAGGAAAAGAAAATCAAGTTTTTAAACCCATGTTTAATACCTTTTGGGTCTTGCAATTTTTCTAAGATAATTTTAGGGTTATTTTTAAATATAAAAAAATAATTAAAAAATTTACAAAACATAACAAAATTTTAGAACTATACACGAATAGATACAGTGTCTATTAGTCACATTATTAGACACTAATAGAAATCTATTAGTATCTATCAACGTCCATCATTCATAGTTTTCAAATTTTGCTATATTTTATAAATATTTTCAACAGTTTTACCATTTAAAATAATTTTCCATAATTTTCCTTAAGGTAAAACATTTGAACTATTAACCTAATTTTTAAAAAATAAAAGAAAATTTGTTTTTAGTTTTTTGTTAATTTTTGCAATTTCCTTACCCTAGTTTTCATTTTTTTTTCAATGTAACATTCAAATTCTTAACCGAACTCCAAATTCCCAAAAACAAGCTTTTGAAAACTATATATATACATATATGTCGAAAACATTGTTACAGTGGTAGATAACAAAAAAAAAAAAAAAAAACTCATAAGTCGAGGAAGAGTCGATAATTAACTCAAAGAACTAAGCAACAACACATATGCCAGTTTGAAGGATGGTCGATGGTTGATTTTTGAAAATTAAACAAATGATTATCAAATAAGACTTGATTGATATTGTTAACCTTCCGGTTCAATCAATTATAGAGATGACGAGGAAGAAAGCGGGGGTGGAATGGGAGCAAAGTATGGTTGGAGGAGTGGATCAGAAGAAGAAGAGATTGAATCAAGATCAGTTAGAGGCATTAGAAAGAAGCTTTCAAGAGGAAGTGAAGCTTGATCCTGATAGAAAAATGAAGCTATCAAAGGAACTTGGGCTCCAGCCAAGGCAAATAGCTGTGTGGTTTCAAAATAGAAGAGCTCGCTGGAAGACTAAGCAACTTGAGCATCTCTACGATACTCTCAAACAACAATTTGATACCATCTCTATGGAAAAACACAACCTTCAACAAGAGGTTTTCTCTATTCTTTCTCTCTTCATCATCTTTTATTTGGGGTACTCATACAAATATATTATTGTACCCTAACCTTTCACTTTCAACTTTATTGTTTTACAAATTTTAGATTACCTATCAATTACACAATACTTTCACATTTTTTTTTTTAATTTAGATTGTCACAAATAGAGTGAACATCATAGATAATTTAGGGCATGTTTTATTGGGAGTGATTCTTATAGAACGGTTAAAAATCAATTGTCATTTTTAAAATCATTATGAAACATGCTTATAATGATTCAAAACCAATTTTGATGAAATGAGAATTGTAGTTAAAAGTTTTGTAAAATTAAATATTAAATTAAATTTTAGTAGTTAAAGGTGTATTTTGGAGTGATTTTAAGCGTGACAAAAATGATTTTAACTATTTTCAAAATCATTCCCAAACATGAGTTTAATGACACCCTAATAAGGTGGTAAAGATAATTTAGGGTATGCTTGAAATAACTATTATAAATAAATAAAAAAAAAGGTTTTTCAGTGTTTAAAAAAGTCGTTTCAAATAATCTATGAGTTATATTGAGTTCAAATTGGCATTAATAAATCATTGTCACTAAACGAGCTTAATTAGGCTAACTTAGTGAAAGACAAGGTCAATCATGTTATACATTTTTTGACATAAAATCATGTAAAAGACACATCGTCCCATGAAGTCTTGGAAGTATTGCTTATATAAATAATGACGTAAAAGGCGTCTTGAAATTTTCAACATATTTAAAAGGAAACGTTATGACATATAGAAATATAGATAAGAATATGGATGGAGTAATACATTTAATTGAAAAATTAAATTGTGTGGGGGAGCATATTAATCTTATAAATGAAAGATTGGATTTACTTAAAAACTTGGTTTAAATTATTGAACAACGAGAAGTTTTCTCGTCAACTTAAGCTTTTAGATTAATTGTTGCCCATCAGGTGATGAAACTAAGAAGCATGCTAAAAGAACAAGCAACGACAAGGAATCAAGGGTCGATGGCTTACACGGACGTCTCCGGGGAAGAGACGATGGTGGAGTGCACGTCGGTGGAGGTTCTGAGCTGTAACAATTACATATACCATGTGGAGGATTTCAACCAAATATCAGCTTCAGCTCTTCCATTCTGGTGGGGTGCTGAGGCTGCTGATCACCTGCCTTCTTATCCTTAGGTTTCTCAAGAACCCTACTTAATAGTTTTTGCCTTACAACTTTGTATTAACTTTAATTTCTTACTCTGTAATGATCCAAAAAGACATTAATTTGGTGTTATATTGTGTGTTTAAACATTCTTGCAATTCATCATCCATATAACTTCAGTTCATATGCACACACACTTCCACTGCTCAATTACTGGATGTGTTCTTTTCCCTTTTCTTCGAAATATTTCATTGAGCAGCAAAAACTTTCGATTTCATGTTTCTATGCTCTATCTTTATATTCACAAACTTCTTAGATACAAAGTTAAAATATTTAATAACGAAAATATATTATTAGAAACTCTTAGATGCAAAAGAAGTCTTGCATTGACTAAAGAAGAAAAAGATTTATGATAGATAAATGTGAATAATTATCTTTATTGATATTAAGATCTTTTGAATGATTTTAAAAGCATAAAGTCATGAGGGATAATACCTAAAATAGATAAATCATACTATTGTGAAGAGATTCATTATCTTTATCAATTGGTATTAGAACAAGGCCCCCTAATTTAAACTCTGTTGGTAGAATCTTCAGGTGTCGAATAAAGAAGTGGTGAGTTTTGAAAGATGTAGTCAATGGGATGATTTGTAGTTGAGTTTCATTAGATAGGTGGTGTGCTCCTGATGAAAGAGGAGTTGCTTGGATAAAAGGGTTAGATGGATAAGTTGACAATATGATGGAAGACTCCGTGGTGGTTCTTTATTCGGAGGGAGATTTTTAGATGCATACAAAGTTTTTACGTTAGCTAGGGAATGGAGAATTCATGATAAATAAGTATCAATATTATCTCCATTATTAGTGCTGACTTTTTTTGAGTGACTCTAAAAGTAAATTTATACGTGGTCATTTATGTTCAAAATGGACAATATTATCATAACATTATAAAAGATCCATTATTTTTTATAAAGTAAATAGTAATCAAAATTAAGAAAAGTCTCGACACACACGTTGATTAGTAATTGAAGTTAATATTTGTGAAAGAAAAAGTTAGGTGGTAAAAGTAGAAACTTCTCTGTACTTGCCGTACCACTGTATAATCAACATGTTGAAAATAATAATTCAGGATGGATTAAATGAAATATTAATAAATTAAGGTTCATTGGAATGCCTTGAAAGTTGAAATCTATATTATATACGTACTATATCCTAATTTACAAAATTTGAGATTTAGTAAAGTGTGTCAAATATAAACTCTCTAATTCAATTGTCACTTCTGTATCGAGATATTAATTAACACACTGTTCGTGAATCATGAAAATCTGTGTCGATTGCTTTTTATTATTTATTTTTTGTTTGTTAGTTTCATTTATGTCCCAACAAAAGTGATTTATAATACCATGCTAAATTGAATATATATTTGCAGTAGAAGTGTTTGTAAGTTGGGTTGGATTGGGTTAAAATATTCTTTAGATCCAATCGAATTGTTCTGATTGTGAGTTTCTTCAACCCAATAATCTTGAAACATTTGGGTTAGGTTGATTCGGGTTACTCTGGTTATTAATTTTTATTTTTGTTCTAAAAATAAGTAAAATGTTAATATGTGAAAAAATTATTAATTATTTTCATATATTAAGTTAAGATTAACAATTCAATTTAAATTTATATCGTGAAAATTTTCTTTCTAACGTGTTAAAAGATTATTTTTAGCAATTGTTGGATAATAAATTATTTAAAAAATCATGAAATTAAACAAAATTATGTATATATAATTACATCCTCTCTCTATATATACTTTTTAAAATTAATAATAAGTTCAATTGATTTTATCTAAAAATAACTCAATCCAAATCATATAGATTAGATTGTGTTAATCGATTTTTTCGAATCATCAAATTTAAATTTTTTTGAATGACAGTAATATGTAGTATGAAATAGTTTGATGTTACTGTAGTACTGACGTCCTGTTCATAAAATAAAGATGTTTTTTGAGTCTGTCAGCCACAAAAGATTTCTTTGTCCAGATTTTATTATACAATTCTATTTTAATCCAAACTTATATTGTGGACTCTGTTGGATAATACAAAAGAAATGACAAAAAGGAAAGTACAAAATCTTACGTCTTTGTCGCTACTCTTTTCAGAAGTTCACTATACTCCCCGTACAAGTAAACTGTATATTTTTGTATACTTTTTTAAGTTCAAACTTTGTATCCAATTGCTATTTCTTTTCTAGAACTCTCTCATGATTTCTAAAATTTTTCCATCATTAAATCTTAACATGACCCTCCAATTTTCAATTTTACAGAAATATTAGACATGTTTTAAAATTCATACAACGAATTAAAAGTTCAAAATTTTATAGTCATTTTTATTATTGTATATATATCTTGTCACAATCCATAAAAATAGTTGAATAAGTTAGGGTCTCATTGGATAACTATTTTGTTATTTCTTTTTTCGTCACATATCGACAAACCTTGCTGATATTCATGGTGCAATTCATTCCGGAACTGCTGAAACACCATCACCGCTTAACATGTACTTGTGTAATCCATATTGCATCAACAAATTTGACTTGCACTTGCCACAAGTTGTTCTGATACTACTTGATATGAACAACGACCCTTCAACTATCTCCACAATGGTATGATATTGTTCACATAACCCTCATGACTTTGCTTTTGGTTTCATCCCAAAAAGCCTCATACCAATAGAAATAATTGTCCTCATTTATATACCTATGATCCTCCCAACAATCCTCCCCTCAAACAAAGTATCACCAAGCCTCCCCTCAAATAGTCATCCATCTGTCTAACTCTATCTAGGCTAGTTCCTTTTCACTCGAGCACACCGCCTGTCCAATAGTGTTCAACCACAAATCACACCCAAGTTTAAAGTGTTTCCAACTAGGACGACTTGAAACTAGAGACATAGGCTCCTTTTATTGGCTTAGAGTCCATCCCCATTCTTCAACTTAACCGACATGAGCAAAACTACACTTCTAATATTTTGCCAAAACTCAACACACCTCACCCTTGAAATTTCTGATAACGGAGTCCAAACCAACACATAGTTTATTTGAATATGACATATTCAATCTACCTTTTACAACACAAACACCACTGATTATAAGAAATCTTGTAGAGTTACAAGTTGGAATTAGAAGGTCAAATATTATGAAACAACCGCCACATAAAAATGTCGATTTTGTTTGGAAGATAAGAGCTCCAAACTTTGTTCCACCAACTTCTAGAATCACTTGTATTAAAAAGAAGAAGGTCCCTCTCCAGTTTGAGTAATGTCATAGCCAACAATACTTAGGAATCACAGAACCACGTACAAGCACATAAAGGATCACCTCAACATCTTAAGCCCAAAGAAAACTCTCCATCTTAGGCAAATCCCACCACCCATCCCCCAACATCAACTCACACATCTTAATATCAATGTTATTAGATAATATTTCTTTTTTTCTTTTTAATTAATGTGTCTCATACAATTCTTAAGTGTTACTTTTACGACAAGCAATGAACAAAGAAGTTTTTGTACTAGACATTTCTTTAATATAGAATTTTAATTTATGAAATTCTTAGTTGACTCAAACAATTAAATTGAAGGTTACAAATGGAGTTAATTAGTTCGTAAAATTTGTTGGTAGAATTGTATTTCTTTTTCTAATACAAACGTAAGAAGTATACGATAATTACTACCAAAATATGGTTGATTTGGCAAGATGTATATGTAATTTTAATGCATTGTTATGTTACTTTCCAAAAATAAAAGGGCTCTTATTTGGACAGCCTTTACTTATTAGGATGGTTTTGAAATTCGGGATATTCGAGGGTACCACTAATGCATTGTTACGTTATTTTCCAATAATATAGAAGGTGGCCTTTTATTAGACTTCTCAAAAAAAAGGAAAAAACAAAACAAAAAAGAGTAAAACCTTTTAATCATTAATATTGCTATGTTACTTTCAAATAATATAGCAATGGCTTTTATTGGTCGGCTTTACTTATTGGAATAGTTTCAATAAATGATGATAAGTAGACAGTATCCAGGTTGAAAATTAAGTCAGGAGGTTCTTTTCAGTTTTCAGGTTGAAAATGAGAGTCCTTTTTTCTTATTTATTTCTTTATTAATTAAAATGTTATTTTTATACTTAGTTTAATTTTAATCTCTATCCTTTTAAATGTCCAATTTTAGTTCTTGTATTTTTACGAATGGGATAAAATTTAAGTTTTATTAAAAAAACGATTAACATTCAACAAACTTCTAAATACGGAGATTAAAACAGTATTTTAACCATTATTTATTTTATTTACCTGTATATATTTGTTTCAATGAATATATATTTATATATACATGAGGTGAAGTTAGATTTATATTTAGTATGGGTATAAGGTAGGGAGATCATAGGCCGATCAGATCAATTTTTTAGTTGATTTTCCAAAAAAGAAAAGTCGACAATCTCGCCAAAGAAGTTGTCGTCATCCGATCAACCAGTTGGTAGAAATTTCAAATATATATTTGAATATACCGTGTTGTTTATATCATATATACCTTGTTTTCTCATTCCAAAGCTTCTTCAATTCTTGCTTTCGTTTATATATTTTCAAATTTTTGAAAAAAATTCTTTGCTGGTGTAAATTTTGAAAAGAAGACCAATTTTGAAAGTTCATAATCGAGAGAAACTTTCCTTACATGCATCTTTTGGTATTAATATCATTATATATAATTTTTTAAAAAGACTAAATGGTAAGAATGGTTGGAAAAGTAAATACTTTTGTGTAAAATAATAGCCCATCATACCATTTAGGTAAAAAATAGGAAAATTTAGACAATGTGTGATTGGACCTATTTATTTATAGAAAAATTGTCAGAAATAACCTTTTTAAGTTTTCACGTTACAAAACTAGTACTCTTTCTGAAAACTTGTTAAAATAGTTTTTCTCAGTTCATCTCACCAGAGATCGGCCACCAAAATTTAGTTCAAAAAATAACTTTTTCTAACTTATCGATTGTTCTGGATCTTCTCGATACATGTCGCTACAATTATACACTGAGATCTGCTAATTTTGTAGGTAATATTCCCAAGTCTTATATCTTTTCAAATTTTCTCCAAATTCGATTATCTTGACTAAATATTATATCAAATTATTATGTAATTTTCAAATTTTTAGCTTAATTTATGTTTTCACAATTGCATGAATATCCAAAATTCCAAATAGATTTTCGAATTATCAAAATAAAATTTCTAAATTGATTCAATATGACTGTAGTGTCATTTTTAAATTTTGAAAAAGATCAAATTTTGCAAACAATTGGGTAAGATTTGAGATATATATTGAATTTCGGTGATAATCCTGCCAGAGAATTCATGAGAAAGCTCAAATACATTGAATTTTAGTGTTAATTATGCCCAAATATATAGATTAATTTCAGTGTTAATTATGCCCGAATTTCTCTAAAAAAGCGCAAATATATAGAATTTCAGTTATTTTGTCGAGATTAACACCGAGATCTACATAATTACATGAATTTTTAAATTGATTTACTGATTATCTAAATAAATTACCAATTATCTTTTCAAACTTCTCCAAATTGTGTAGTGTGATTTTTTTTAATTTTGAAAAGATTTAAAGAAATTACATAACATTTAGAAAAATTAGCAGATCTCGATGTGTCATTCTGGTGAGATGTACTGATAAGGTCCAAAACAATCAATAATTTAGAAAATATTATTTTCTTAACAAAATATCGATTGTCGATCTCGAACGAGATAGATCGAGAAAAACTATTCTAACAAATTTTTAAAAAAATATGCCAATTTGGTAAGGTAAAAATTTAAACATATTATTTATGAAAATTTCCTTTACTTATGCTATATGTATAGAAAGCCAAAAACTTTTTCTCAAATCCAAAAAGTAGTTCGACATTTGCAAATGATACAATTTGACATAGCCCATAACAAAAATATGCATTTGAGATGAAGAGTTGAACTATAACGAAAAGAACAATACTTGGTGCATTTCGGACTACATCCAAGTCAAAAAAAAAAAAAAAGATTTGTCACGTAACAAATTGTGATTGAACCATTAAAGAAGTTTTTATAAAGATGAATTCAATTCAAGATGTACATAAGTATTTTTCAAGTAAAAATGGTAGCAATCATGTTGAAGACAAAGGTCTTAGAAATAATATGTGATAGCCTAAGAAAAAATAATTACTTTGGAGTGTGGAATTTGAAGAAAATTGTCGACATGAACGTAACTCAACTGACATAGTATTTGTACTATCAATCTCGAAGTTTGAGGTTCGATTCCCTCACCCCACACTTTAATTACAATACCTTTAAAAAAAAATTGAAGAAAATTTTTGGTTGCCAATCTTCTCCTCCTCCAATGAAACAACTAGTGATCAATCTCATAGGTATGATAAATAAATCTTGAGACACAGAAATTATTGCTATCAAGAGAAGCAATTCGGTGAAATGACCACATAAAATTAGGGGAAAACAATGATTCTCAAGTTATTCAGAATTTGAATTTATTTAAGAACTTGATTTTCAGAAGAATTCTTCAAATTTAAATTCATTGAAGGAGTTATCCATCAGTTCAGGCAAGATCTTTCATTGAAGCTTAATCATATTAGTATCCTTTTAGAATCCTTTCCAATAATTTGTGGTTATTGCAACATATAGATCATTTAGTTACTAACACATATTTTGGTTGAGCTATATTTATTTTGGTTTCATCTTCATCATTGAATTGGCTCGAAACTCTAAAAAATGAAGGTCCAAACTTGTTTGGGCATGGATCAGATCAATCCAGCCTTCAACGGTCAAGTCCATAGCCCAACCCTTAGACTTGGCTTATTGGATCAAAGTTTGGTTGACGCATGATAAATCCACTGGCTAAGCCCAACGGGTCAACCTGATTTTCAAAATGTTGATTCATACTCAATCTAATGAAAAAATAGATTAGGCTGGTCAAAAGTTGACTTTAGGTCGAGTTTAGATAGTGCTTGGAAAAATCTTTAACTTTCGGGTTCATTGATGAGATTGACTGTGGCGTAAGCCATTAAATTTTGATTAAATAGCCAAAAAATTTTATTTGAATTAAAACTATTGATATGAATTGTCCATGCTATCAAATTATTATTTATATTTTATTTAATAATTTTGATGTAATTTTAGTATTTTTCAATGTTATCCTTTTTATGATATCTTAAGTAAGGGTATTTTTTTTTATTATTATTTTATATAAACTATCATGTGACATTAGGTTTTCATTTTGGAGCTATTTAAAATCTTGTCTTTAGGTTGTTTGAACATATTACAATGAATCAATTCTTGTCTTTGTGATTCTTTCAAGTTTAGCGTGAGAGCTTCTTAAATTTTGCAATTCATGTGTTGTATTGCATGTCAAGAAAATTTAAATGAGATTAATTATCCTATCTTGTTGAGTGTTCAAATCTTGGGCCTAGGACCTTGTGCTTTATCTCAAGAGCTTTGATCTTAAGATCTATGTCTAACCCAATCCTTAGTGTTAACATAAAATTGTTTTGAGAGTTTAGTGTTTGAGAATTAGGAGTACAAATATCAATTTCAAGTCATTAGGTCTTCATATCAACTATAGTGAGGAAATAGTCAACATTAAGTAAATAAAAGATGAAAAGTTTGATTGCCTATTGTAAGATGATATATAATAGGGTTGAGAATCGGTCGATCGGAATCGATTTTTCGACAAAACTGTCATTGAATCGACTATGGCCTATTTAGTAAATGTTCAAATCGACCTTGATTGTCAAGGAGTAAAAGTTGGTCGGTTGGTCTGTTTAGTCGTTTTATTCTTTAATTTTTTTTAAAAAAATTTGATTTTGAATATTTCCAAATCGATACCAACTGACCTCTTTTCTTCTCTGATTGATCAATTTCGATTTGATCAGTTTGTTCGATTTTTTGGTCTATTATGCTCACCCCTAATATATAATTAATCTATCTTCACCTATCAGCTTGTTTTTTAGGCAATTGAAGATTTTGAGATGGTATAGAGCATACAAAACAAAAACCCTAACCTAGTTTGTAGTCGCGCCGCCGCACACCCTAGCCATTGTCGCCACAGCTGTCTCCATCGATCAAACCAAATTCATCTATCCGCGAGCTCTTCCAGGCCCATATGTCCATATCTGTGCACCTTAGCTCCGTCATTCGATCACATTCGGCAACACCCAACCCATCCATCATCGTTTTTCATCCCTAATTCATCTCAAATCCCACTAACAATGCTCAATCACACCATGATCCAGATCCGAGGTGTTGTCTGTCGCATTTTCTACCTAACTTCTGTTGCATAGACAAGATTTACCTAGGTTCAAGCTTGATTCAGTTCATTTAGATTGATTCAGTTCATTAAGACCACTTTAGTTCACTCAGACTGGTTCGATTCACCCAGATCGGTTTAATTCGTTCAAACTGGTTGGTTTAGTTCGGCCTAGTTTGTTTGGTTCAATTCAAATTGCTTCAGACAACTTGGTTTAGTTAAACTAGTTTAGTTTTTGTTCACATTATGTCAAAACAAACTGTTACAAGTTTTGCTCATCAGGACGACGTCTTTCCTTGCTTCTTTGTTCAACATAATATACAAAAAAATTGGATTGTGAATTCAGGAGTGTCAGATCACATGACTGGTGACATCAGTATTTTCCATTAGTTTAAATCACACCCTGGTCTTTCCTTAATCAGAATAGCAGATAGATCTCTATCTAAAGTTATAGGAACTAGATAAATAAAATTATTAAATGATTTCGTACTCTCCAATGTTCTTTATATTCCTAAATTGAGTTGTAACTTGATGTCAATAAGCAAACATACAAGTGATTTGAATTGCATATCTAAATTTCATTCAAACTTGTATGAATTTCAGGAGTTGGGTTCAGGAAAGGTGATTGTCATTGCTAAGCAATAAGATGGCCTCTATCTTTTTTAAGCAAAACATCTTTCAAGTCCGTCTTTCAACCCCGTGTGTGTGAATGAACTATTGAAGGTCTTTCAACCCCATGTATGTGAAGGAACCATTGAAGGTCCTTGAGCGAAAAAACAGGATCAGACCTAAACCCAAAGTTCACAAAATTATAATTTTATAGCAAACAAACATACAGATTATGCATTTAAGAAATAAAAATACAACATGTTTGAGAAGAATAAAACAGAAAAAATGGGTTTAGAAACCTTTATCTTTGAAGAACCATTCTTCAAGAAGGAAAACCCTGAACCAAAAGGACACTACCATAACAGAAACCTCTATATTCTCTGAGTGAGAAACCAGAAGTTTTGTGTGTACTTTGGCTATTTTGAAAGAGGGAAAATTAAGAGAGATGAGAGGAAGATTGGGAAATTTTTTAGGAGAATTACAGAACCCTTGTGTAATTTTTCTTCAGGAAGAAGAAGAATGAATAACCACGGTTCCGCTCGTGCACGATGTAGAGAGAAAAAAAGGGGAGGGAATTACAATTTCCTCCCTAAAATTGTTTTTAAATATTAAATTTAAAAATAAAATTAATTTTAATAAAAACTTTAATATATGTTTATATGATAACTACTTTATCATATAGTTGTCATATAAATATATTAAACTATATGTTATATCAAATATAACATATAGCTTAGAGTTTAATATGGTTTCCAATACAATATAACCTATAGTTTAATTCTCTCAACAATGATATTTAATATAAATCTCATTTACATTACATTTAATTATATGAATCCAATTCACATAATTAATATTGGAATCATATTCAAATATTTTTTTCCTCTCAAATAAGCTTTATATTAAATGTATTAAATACATTATAGTAATTATATCATATATAATTATATTAAATTAATTATATTGTGATATAATTAATTTTCTAAATTAATTTGAACAATTCAAATTAATCCAAAAATTGATTCTCATTAATTCCTGTTGAGCTACAACCTAAGGAATCTCATAAACCTGTAGCTTGAAACTCTAACGGTATGTGAATAATTAATTAAACTCTTTAATTAAATTATTCACCATTCGTAAACTGTCGAGCACTTTACTAAAGACCGCCAGCTGCACTCTTCGCACTACAGATATATTTCTGTGTCTGTTGGATATAACCAGTCAACAGTACAATGACTCTTCACAAATTCCTCGTAAGTATAGTTGGGTCAAAATTACCGTTTTCCCCTTATAGTTACATCTAACTCCTTAAGTACCACTAATCCCTCTAATGAACAATAAATCATAGTCCAACTATGACCAAACCCCTCTCGGACTAGGAGAGGGTGTGGTGCCACATTGTTCAACTCCAGAATTAGCCCTTAAGGGAGCAATTTATCTATTTACCTCGACATTAGGGAAGGAACGAATTCCTTCTTGTGTAGCTGTGTTCCCAACTCTCCAATCACATGAATCCCCAAAATGGTAAGCTTGTTGAGTCGGCGATCTGGCCATTCTCACCCATACAAATCAAAGGATCGCCTTCATAGGCATGAATCCAAAACTCACTCAGGATTCAGTTCATGTTACCTATGGCCATCCTAGTGAAATGTAAGTCTCTATTATGAATGGTCTTATATGATAAGACTAAACATTTCGTGGTCCGATCTTATACAAACTCCTTTGTATAGAATACCTCTGCTCACATGTTTCTATATGAATGATCAGGATCAGATCATTTATAGCACTTTACAACAATTGTAACATCTACAAAGCGGACCGTACTCGTAGTGTCACTAGGATAAGGTATCCAACCTTATCCATATACTACAGACCATTTAGGTTATCACTTAAATATGATTCATACGTATGGCTCTACATACATGTTTAAGCTACAAGATAACCTTGGATGTTAGTTTATTGGTTTATGGGTTTAATACAACTAAATTTCAAATAATACATCACAGATTTTATTAGATAAATATTATGTTTGTACAATTACAAACTATAGGACCCTACGAGATTTAGGGCATCAATCCTAACAGGGTGAGCCTTCTAATTCTATTAGTTTCGTTCCTATGTCCCTTACTGTTTTGTCTGTCTAGTGAAAATCAGATCATGTTATGACACTT
The DNA here is from genome assembly GCF_027475165.1 of Benincasa hispida. NCBI lineage: Eukaryota > Viridiplantae > Streptophyta > Magnoliopsida > Cucurbitales > Cucurbitaceae > Benincasa > Benincasa hispida. Next base: position 31,272 of record NW_028326840.1, read on the forward strand.
TTGCCTTGGTCATCCAATTTTTTTTGTATCTTAAAAAGTTGTTTCCTCTTCATTTCACTAATAAAATAAAACCGAGTCAGTTTCAATGTGAAATTTGCCAACCATCCAAACACACCATAAATTCTTATCCAAGTGTGCCCTACAAATCTTCAATACCTTTTGCATTAATTCATAGTGATATTTGGGGCTCTCTAGCGTTAAAAATATATCTGAAGTACTATGGTTCATAACATTTATTGATGACCGACCATAAGAGATTGGCATGGACGTACCTCATGAAGGACAAATTTGAAACAAAGTATTTTTCAATCATTTCACTCAATGATCTCCATTTAGTTTCAAAGTAATATTCAAGTTCTTAGAACAGATAATGCTCAAGACTATTTCAATTCAACTCTTGTGTCTTTTTTTTCATCTCATGATATTGTTCACGCTAGTTCATGTATGGAGACTCCTCCACAAAATGGGATTGTCGAAGGAAAAATAGGTACCTTCTTGAGGTTGCTTGTTCTCGAGAAGCCATTCTTACTACAACCTTTCTTATATATCGAATTCCCAGTAGAAATTTAGTGAAAAGTGTATAAACTTGAGAAGAAAATCATACACAAATACCATCATTATGTTTATTACATGTAAAACTAATTATCCTGAAAGATTACAACTCTAACATTTAAAAATGCAGGAATTGGAATACAAAAAACATAACTTATCAAGAAAGCTTATGACTGGAACATGTAAATGCATAAGAAGCTGAACAAACACAACCATGTGCTAAAAATGGAATCGTGCATTGAAAAGAAGTATGAGGCAAAAGAAGATGATAAACACATGGGCGGTGAGAAGTCCAGTCAAAGTACAAATTAGAAGCTAATTTGAAAGTGTTAAGGTAGAACAAATGAACTGATGAGTTGAGGGAAGCGGCAGAACAAGGTATGGAATTAAATGTAAAGTGTGTCCGACAACTATTAGAGAAAGAGCTCTAAGGAACGATCAAGTAAAGCTATAAATAGCTAAAATTTTGCACCTATTACATTCTTCTTCCTTCGGCTTGGTAGTTCTTCTTCTCACGATTCAAACGAGGAGAAATTCTTGAGTTTTAGAAGAAGAGGAAGATAAAGGGAGAGACCCATCTTTTATTTCCGAACACAAGTGTAGCAAGCTAATCACTATAGCTATTGGAAGCGATAAACTATGACCCTTGGCTTGACATCTTCATTTCTCTGATCAAACTTCTTCCATTCATTTTTATGCTCTCTTTTGGATTTATATCAAAACATCAACAGTGTGTTTGTACTTCCTTCTTAATATAAAATCACAAACTTCATCCTTTCTTATTCATCTATGCGCTTGTTTTTTCCCACAATGAGTAGCTAGATCTGTAATGGGTTGAGAAGAATAAAAAAAAAAGAAAAGATTTAATGAGTTTTGCATAAATAGAAATTCATTTTATTTAATGTGTACAAAATTCCATTGTTTGAATCCATTTGATCAATTGGTTCAAGTAGAAATAGCTCTCTATTTGAGAGAATAAGTAGCTGTGAAAATCATTAAATAAGAAAAGTAGTGACTTTAGAAATAAAGACAAAATTGTATTTATTTAACTTAAGCACACATGTTAGAGATAAGATTAATTTGACTTAAACACTAAGAAGTGGTTACTTTACTTTATTGAGTTAAAAACATGAACTCATCATTGTGTACAAACTTAAGTGAATGTTGACAAAGCTTTATTAGTTTTAACATGTAATAAACATTTATCCGTCAACTATTAGTTAATTAAGACAAAACTTGTTGCACTTCCATCATCAATGCATACACATTTCCATGATCAAAGCATTTCCACTATCCTCAATGCATCTCTAATCTTGTCTTTCCTTCCATTTATCTTTAGAAAGTCTTTCACCTTATTAGTTTTAATCATTCAATAGAAAATTGATTAATCCTGAAGTATGGAAATCATCACGTGACCTTCAATAATTAGTTACCATAAAAATCCTTATATTCAATCCTGGTACTCATCAAAATATTCTAATCAAGTTTATATTTGGACGTGATTAGGGAAAACTTGTATTTAATTAAAGATAATTCGAACAATCAACAACAATAAAGTAATCATTCTCAAAATACAGACAACAAGTTTTTGAGAATCAATAGACCAAAACAACAAGTTTCATTTAGAACAACAAATTGAGATGTTAATATAGAAACATAGTCGCTTAACAAAATATTATTTTCACGTTAACATCTAGGGAGACTTTTGTGCTCTGGAACCAAAGCATGAAGACAATAAGAATGGCTTTCTTGTCTTTTCTTTTCCATTTTTTTTTTAATTAGCTTTAGCAATCCAAATAGAGTTAAGACTTAGACATCAAATGTGCCTTCTTAAAGGTGAGTTACAAGAATGTGCATAAAGTAACCTCATTGGTACATAATTCTCTCCATGCAAAGGAGAGTTTATCGATATCCAAAAGTTCTCTATGGTCTAAAATAAGCTATTCGTGCACAGAAAAAAAAAATTATACTTCAAATTATTTTAAAAGTTTCTCTTCAAATATATTAGTCTTGAAACTATCTATTTAATTATAAGTACTTGTGAGATTGTATCAATTTTTATCTCACATTCAATAGATGCAATAACATCAAATTGCATCCAAACATTAATATAAATGTTGCAAATCTTGAATCCCTTGAAGGAAAATGTCAATACTTTTTAAGTACATTGCAATATTAACCTAAAAGTTGAAAAAATGTTACCAATTTTGCCGTTGTTAAATTTTATAAAACGAAGTACAAAACTGATTTTTTTTCTTTGGAAAGCAAGACATTAAAAATGAATTTTGTTATAATTTGTAATTTCTTTCTTTAAAAAAGCAGGAGAAGTTCTAATTCGGTGCATTCATAAAAACTAAATTTATGCAAAACTGAATGTTAATTCAAATTAGTAAATTCTACTTGATAAAAACTGAACTTTTCCCTGTCCAATATTAATAAACCAGCCAAATTTGTTGACCGCACACAAACCAAATAGATAAAAGGCTAAAATAAACCCTAAGAGGGTGTTTGATAAATGGGTATGAGTTGAGTTGAGTTAGGTGGATATTTATTACCCATGTTTATTAAGCCCATAAAGAAAACCTATGGGTTATTAAAACCCCTTTTTTATCCACTCAAAACTCTCCTTTTTTATCCCCTCAAAACTAGGACATTTTATATTAATAGGATTGTTTTCAAAACTTATTATATTAGAGAAATATTAGACCTTTTATATTAGAGAAATATTGTTGTTTTGCTAGAAGTCGAGGATTGAGGATTGGATTAATGTAGAGGTCGAATGTTGAGAACTCGATAAACAAAGAAAAACTTGGAAACAATGTATATTAGGGTTGTCGTAGGTTGAAGTTTCGATATACATAACTCGACAAACAAAGAAAAACTTGGAAACAATATGTATAAAGGGTTGTACATAAGTCGAAACTTCAACCCTGGACAAGTGAAATTTCCCTAATTTTGTGATGAGGATCTCGCTCTAGAAGAAAATCTCGCTAGAAATGTCGACTGTTGAAATGCAAAGCACACACATAGGTAGACTTGCATCATGGCAAAAGTAGAAGTATGAGCTAAGAGCGAGATCATTGAGAGTGAGATCAGCGAGATCGTTGAGAGCAAGATCATTGAGATAGAGACCAGCGAGATCATTGAGAGCAAGATTTTGA